>NC_048428.1:9406627-9413025 GCF_013103735.1 Etheostoma cragini | reverse complement strand
AGGGATCATTTCTCAATGAACCTGCAGATGAAACCTTACCAGTTGGAATCCCTAAAGCAAAAGTGAGAAAAGAAAAATAACGACACAGTACCACAGAAACTTGTGCTCGTTACTATGGAAGATGTAATTATTTTAGCCTAACCTGAGTCATATCATTTTTTTTAAAGTCACAAATACACAGAACTGAACCCTGTGTGTGCGTGCAGCTATGCCCATACCAGTGGGCTGTGCGAGGCCCGATCTCTGTGGTAAACGAGAGGAGGCTGAAGGGATGGTCGACACAGCAGGAGAGGTGGCCTTCTTTACAGAAGCAGGAGGCTTGCACTGAGAGAGAGAGGGAAGCAATGGATAAAATAAATAAGTACATAACACAGACAAATAGCCATGGAGGTCTTGCAAAGCATCAACATAGAACACCTGCTCTTCACAGGAATAGGGATAGGACACATGGGTGGTACTGTATATCACTACGCTGTAGCCTTCATTACCAAGGGCAGACCATACTGTAGATGTAACCATACATGGACACTCGAAACTGACCCCAGGAGCTATGACCACAGTTCTCTTATTATGATGGGGAAAAAGCAGAACTCTTAACCAAAATGGTTTGCAACCTGCTGCTTTTATTGGCTTTCAAATAAACTCGCCGGTCATGTGCCATGGCTGTTACTAATTCTACGCCTGCTGCAAAGTGAGTGTCTCACTATGCTAATTACAAACAAGGATTTTGAATTCACCCTTCTTAATTTTAAAGAATTGGCAATAACATGAGTGAGAATTGAGAATTTCCTGGCCAAGTACTTGGGTGAGAGCATAGCTATCCACAATTACTTTGAATAATGTGGGTAAATAATCGCAGCTGTTTATGAGAAGAGAGCTAAAAGCTGGGTGTTCAATCTATCAAAACCATCAAATTTCAAGATGGTTTATGTTATATACAGGTGTCCTGACACCCTCTAAATTTTGAACATTGAACCAAAATCAATTTAGGTAAAATAATATCTTGCAACAAAAACACAAGCTGTCTGTCTATGTGCACATCCACCAGCTGTGCAGTGTGTGCATGTGTGTGTACCGGTGTGCGACCAGGAGGCTTCTTGGCATCTCCTAACTTGCCCTTGGTGGGCATACGGGCGGCCTGCTCCTGGCAGAACTTGATGTGTCTTTCAGCTGCACCCTGGTTAAACCTCCGCTGACAGTGAGGGCACTGGACATAGTCTAAACAAAAAACAGGTGGTGAGAAAATATACCTGTAATGGCATCTTCCTGTACTTGAAATCTAGACGCACCCTAGCGGCAGCAAATGTAATTTGCAGCCGGGGTCAGTCTTGCAACTCTCCGTTGGATAGCAAACTGGAAAAACCAAACTCTAGACAGGCCAATGACATCGTGTATAGAGTCGGTGGGCGGGATTGACGTAATGAAGGCAGAGTTGCGACGGTTCCGTGTGAATTCCCTGCTACTTGAAAACAAAGAAGATGGCTGCCGCTGGCGAACAGCGGTCTCTCCAATCGGCTTTGGCCGCCACTCTGGAAGACTTGGAGTTAAGCACCAAAGGCATACTTAAAAAAGGAAGATGTGTTCAGAGTTTTGCAGACCGGATACAGCAAAAGTTTAATCTATCAACTGGCGCTGCTTTGGTTGGTTGTCTCCTATTGCGTGCGGAGGGAATTTGAAAGACAAGCGTTATCCCGCCCCTGGGATTGAGCCTTGCCAATGGTGAGTTCAGAGACCCAACATCTACATGTGGGTCTGGCATGTCAGGGTGCTTGAAATACAAATAATAAATAAAATAGAATTACCGCATTACAGTTGGAGTTTATATCTGTGTCTGTCCAGACTCATACACTATATTTAGTGAATAGCTTGAAATTATTTGATATATAAAAGTGCTCATATGAAATATCATTGCTTCATTCATTTTGTGGGAAATCTCATAATTTAAATAATTTTTTATTTATGGCCAAAAAACATGTTTTTTGGAGGTCACTCTTCCTTGACCTTTGACCTCCAATCAGTTCATCCTTGAGACCAAGTGGATGTGTGTGCTAAATATTCAGAAATTCATTCCAGGGGGATCCTGAGACATCGCGCTCACGAGAACGGGACGGACAGACGTGAGGTCACAGTGACTGTTTTGGTAACCATGACACTTTGAATGTTTTTCTGTTTCTTGCTTAAGTCCCCGCTCCACATAGCTACATGTTACCTGGGTCATAGGTAGGAGGAGGAGGTGGGGGTAATGGCCCCCCCTCCTTCATGACTTGAGTGAGGACCTTGGCAGCCCGGATGGTAGCGATGAAGTCCTCGTGTTTCTTCCGCCAGTTGGAAGGTTTCTTAGGGGGTTCTGCCTGGAAGGACGAGATGCCCTGTTACACCAGCCGGTTTAGTTTTTTTACCACATGTCATGGTACACCTCAGTACTGTCATTACTTGAACTGAATGTGACCTCATTATGTGTTGATGAGGTCAGCTTCTTACTCTACTCATTCTAGTTACTCTCTACTAGGGTTGCAAAGGGCCGGAACACTTCCGGAAAATTAGGGAAGGGAAAGGGTGGAAAAAAGGGAAGTTACGCTCTGGAATTTGGGGGAATTTTTTGCACTATTTCTACTTAAAAATATACCCTTTAAAAGTAACCTTGGAGTAGTTCTAGACCACACTCTATAATTTACAAAGCTACATGCAGAGTTTTTATCCCATCACATGTGCACTCCACACTACTGCCAACACTCTCTGAGCCAAAGGACTACATGCTTTTATTTAACTTTAAATGATATTCTTGAGGTAAATATATTTATATCTTTTTATGATATTTTGGTTGAGCGATCAACTTAAGCAATCAAACTTTATGCAGCTGGTGTGAACACAATATTATGTTTGCACATATTGTCGGCTGAAATTTTCAAAGAATCTTTTTACATTTTAACTTACACGTTAACTTGCTAGCTAGCTAACAGCCCACATGGCACAGTTCACGTGGTAGAAAAATTAATGGATTTATTTAGGATATGATTATGTCTTATTTCTATCTTATTTAAAACAGAATATTCCTATGGTTTAAGTCAAGGTTTTAATGTATGCAACTCTTAACACGCTTTGATTCTCATTACAAATTAACTTAATTCCTACTCAGTGTTGGCATGTGAACAAAATGCCCTTTTCGTTCCATAGTGGCAGTCTGAGTCTTCTCTAAAGCTGATGATTTCTGACAGAAGTTGTTCACTGAGCAGTTTCTGTAACAACATGATAGCCTGCTGACTTCCTACTTCCTCCTCTACAGTTTGTCTACAATAGACATGTTCGCCTGACAAATAAGATGATTTTGAGAGAAAAAAAGCAAGTTTTTCTTAATCTTCCTTTACATGTAACCATGCACCATGCACCATGAACCATTTACAATACAGTTCTCATTCCTCCAGACCTGGACTGTTTGATACATTTCTATATCATTTTATATTCTGACAACTCAATCAACATCGTTTTTGTCTCCTTATTAAGGACTTCCAAAACTGACACTAATGTCATATAGAGAGAATCACATGACAACATGAGATTTGTCCAGTTCATGCCAGAAAACAGAGAACATGTTTATCCAGCAGAAGGGCAGTGTGCGTAAGAGAATTTTTTGAGTTGACATTTGAACAACTGCCAAGTAACAGACTTCAAACGGGGAACAAAAGAATAAGCAAGTCTCGGTTAATCAAGAGTGAGTACCAATCAATTTCTATGAAGGGAGTGCCATAAACAAAGCTCGGTAGATGTAAGGTGAGTTGTCAAAGAGTAAGAGTAGATGACAGGGTTTCAAGAATTAGTGCAGCTTGAGAAGACAAGAGGTAAGACGGTCAACACAGGGATGGTTAAAAGGAAAAGAAAATATAATATGGCCTACATTTGAATATTGTCTTTTGCAGAATGTGGTATGTAAGGGACATCCCACATATTTAGTGTTTTTGTAAACTAATACCACCACTGGTATGAGTTACACATCCGGACTATGTAGGCCAATGATTTAAAGGAGACCAGTATTTATAAAACCTGAGACAGTGTGTAAATACCTTTTGGGCTGTGCCACTAAAACTCATGGAGACTTGTGTATATGCATATGTTTATCTTTTTCTTTTTAATGTATGGTACATGTCATGTCTGTGTCTTCTGAATGGACCATGAGTCTGGCAATGAAGTTGAAAGAAAAAGAAAGAACAAATGAAGAAAATAGATGAATCAACTTACTTTCTCAGTAGAAGATGAACTTTGTGACTGAAATACAATTTAAAGTGCCTACATTTATTTAGGCTGAAGTACACATGTTAAACACTTACAGTAATTTCCGGACAATTTCCACACTAAGATGTACAATTTTGAGCATGTTTTTATCCTATCAATAATCCAATTGAACTCCGACCCCCCTCCTAAGGTGTAGTCTTACCTTTGGTTTGATGGGTTTGAGTGTGGGGATGTCTGTTCCCTCAGCTCTCTGTCGACTGGAGTCAAAAACCTTCCTCCTTTTGGTTGCTGACTTTTGGCAGATTTTAACATGCTTCTCCTGTAGTTTGAGAATAACAGTAGTAGAATTACTACACAAACTTAATCCACTTCTGCAGGTTTGGAAAACCTATGCTAACTTTTGAGATTTGTACCTTGCTATATCTCTAGCTGCCATTTTGTTACAATCCCATTTCCAGAAGCAAGAAAGGCATTATTTCTGTGACTGCAGCTGCAAAGTAAAGAATGCAAACACATCTTTCAAATAAATCTACCTACAAGCTACAAAGTTGGTTGTTTAACATTAAGGCTGGGGTAGGCAGTTTTTGTTTGTGTTATTGGGCAAAGATTCCATAATAATATTTTAGCATTTAGTTATTCAAGTGGTTTGAGATACAACTTGACTTCAGCACCTCTTCTTGACGTTCCTATTGGTTGTTCAACAGATGCATGTGCACGTCCCGTCGGGGATGAAAGCCTCATTAAATGGCGGGAAATCCTGCAGAAAGTAGCTATTCCAGCATTGGCAACTGCCTATACTGTGCAATAACCCCCAAAAGAAAGACTGACTTATCAAAGAGCTCACACCTGGGACTAAGCTCAAGGCTACAGTTAGCAGATTTGCTAAACTAATAGCAACATCTTTTCTACACCTCTCTTATGGTTTATCCTTCTGCTAATAATAGCTAAAGGCTCACGGCTGTGGCTAAGGCTCATGGCTACAGTTATAATAATATAATATAATGGCAGGTAGCCAATGAGAATTGAGTGATTTATTAGGGTTTTGTTTTTTTAAACTGTTCTTTTACATTTTTAAAGAAGTCGGATTTGGTTGGATTTTAGGTACAGCTAAAAATGTGGTGGCACATCACTGGGGTAAAGAGGCCGGCTGAAAAGAATAACCAACAAAAAGCTGAGCATGAGTCAAAGAAGAGTAAAAGAAGACGTTTTAATACAAAGTGGACCATTGGCGACAACGGTAAGGTTCCCATCCATACAGAACAAATGTGCCGCAGGGACTGTTGTGCGTTTGGCTCTGAGAAAGCAAAGCCGATTTGGCATTGCTTTCGATTTTGTAATCGAGACTGAAAACTTAAAATTAGAAGCAATTAAGGACCACAAGTCATCAAAAAGCCACCCACACATGACTAATTCTAAACTATCAAAGACTGCGCTTCAGGAGGAGACGCTGCGGACTGACGTCCATGAAAGCAGCGCAGTTGGAGAAGGATGCGACTGCTGTTTGGGAACGCTCATGTGATTCCTGTTTTTCACCTTTGTGAGACAAAAAAAAAAACTGCCTGGTAAAAGTCACTGTGGCAGGTGGATTTTTACCCCCCTATTCTAAAAGTGTATTTTAGTACAAAGCTTTAGTACTTTGTTAAAACCCTCCCTATAAAAAGCGCTTCACAGGGCCCTACTGGTTATTTGGATTGTTGCCAAATGTTACCACAACCAAACAGCTGATATCCTGTCAGCTGAAAAGAGATGGAACATATTGTCACCACAGCAACCCCAGTGCATCTTTACGCATGCTTGACACCAAAAACTGTTCTCACCCTTGTCACCCACTGTTTGAACTCTTGCCCTTAGGGAGACAGTACAGATGTCTTAAAAGAAGGTCCGGTAGATTTAGGAATAGATTCTTTCCCAAAGCAATAACAGTCCTAAATGAAGCTAAACTTTTTTAATGATGCAGTTTGCACAGTTATTAAGCATTTTATCACTAGAATACTTATTATCCACCTAGTCTGAGAGCGGGCAAGTTGTGTTTTATTTTTTTATGGTATGGTAAGGATGTGCTTGCAGGAAAGATAGAGAGGGTTTGCTATGAATGATGGCTGCGAAGTATTCGGTGTGTGTTTGTGTGTGTGTGTGTGTGTGTGTGTGTGTGTGTGTGTGTGTGTGTGTGT
>NC_048428.1:9391936-9406612 GCF_013103735.1 Etheostoma cragini | reverse complement strand
TGTGTGTGTGTGTGTGTGTGTGTGTGTGAGAGTGTGTGTGTGTGTTGCAATGATGCACCTTACTAGAGTGGCTCTACACTCTCATTGTACTTAAATGCCACAACAATGTAGGCATTTATTCATTTTTTTAAAAATCCTATTTTTCTCAAAGAATATTGCCCATCAAGTCTCAAATTTTAGATAAACTAAACCAACTGCATCATCCTTCAAAATGTGCCTGCTAATACAGCACTGTACTTTAATTCTGGTTATTACAGTGTATCACTTGGCTATATCTCTAAGAAGGAATGTAACAAAAATAAAAATAAAAAAATGATAATGGAGTGGTTATTTGTTTACCAGGACTTTAGGGAAGAAGCATCTTTTACAGATTTGGCATTGAGCCAGATCCTCAGCGGGAGCGGCATCCCCGTCTGCAGGAACAAAAGATTACATTCTGATTAGAGTGAAAGAGGTTAAAAATCAGAGAGAACAGAAATGGACCACAGGTCAGCTGGCAACCGCTGACTTCCTCATCAGGTGTAACGTTAGGGTAAGACAAGCATTGGGTTTGATGACACAGCCCATATTAACGTCAAAAAGTAACGTTGAAGTTACTTTCGCTCACATAAAGTCTGTTTTGGACACAATTCTGTTCCCACAATGACCTGACGACAATGTCATCATTAGTTTCCTTCTAGTTCATTTTAAACGGATTCCAAGAGTGATTCCAAATGCTGAAAACTGACTAGAAGTAACGTTAACGTAAGAGTACCTGTTAGTTAACTAGCTAGTTTACAGATTTAAAAACGTCGTTCGAATATTAGCTAGTCTCGTCAGTACAACGGTAGGTACTATTTAGTATTATCTACAACAACTTCATGCAATGACGTTACTATGCTTTAATTCATAATTGATAATTCATAATGTCAAGCTAGCAGCATGCTAATGTTGCACAGCTCCTATGGCTAATGTATGTGCTGATGTGAGGATCCCACCCATTCGGAGATGGTCGGTAGCTAGCTTCATCTTTGGCCCTGACGTTACCTAGCATTACTCGGGCTAAATCCCACAGAAAAAAAGCGGCCGCTGACTAAAACTGGTAAGCTACAGTAGTAATGAATCCTTCCATAAAAACGGGGAGCTTGCGAGCTCGACTTTGCCACATAACCGTTACAAAAAAAACATATTAACGACAATTTATCTAACCTTCAAATTCTTCCATCATTGGGTTCTCTTGTCTGATGCTGCTGTTGTTACAGACGGCCAAAGAAGCCAGTCACTGGGAGTGAGAACACTCACCTCTGCTCACTTCCGGCTTCGTGATAATACGGGGAAAAAGTAATTTGTTGATGACATTACCGCTATTTCTCCAAAAATATTACATAAATGTGGAATGCAGCAATGTGTTGGGTCTTTGTAAGCTACTGATAGTCTTGTGACATCTACACATTGTGCTTAGCTCGCACAACTGCCGTACACACTTGACGGTTAGGCTATATTTAGAGGATTCACTCATGCTATTATTTCATGCATCAGCTAGATACAGTTCTAAATTATGCTTTAGTCATATACAGTCTGTAGGCTCTTGTACCTTTTTGACATTATAATTAAGTTATATCCATAGTGCGTTTATAATGTACGGTATATGGTTCTAACGTACACTGGTTTTCAGTGGCTCAGTTTGACAACTAACTATCTTGATATTACTGATCTTTGGCTTCCAATAGCAACTGATTTGTCTGATGCAGCTTCATGTGCTAACATCCGAGCATTTCATTGGATGTTACTGCGTTTGTAGCGCGTAGACTATTTTTAACAGCAATGGGGTGTGGTAGACACAATATAATGGGGAAGAAACCCCATTTCTAATGTGCTATCGTTCCCCCCCCAAACAAAATATGAAAAAATTAAATCAAGTAATTTGCAATTTTTGTAAGGATCCCTCCCTCATTTTACTGAAATCTAGTCAATCCAGGTGTTGCACGGACCTAACAATTGGTCTAACTTTAGCGTGCTACGCTGATTTAAACAAAAAGATAACTGTTATAATTCCCAGCATCAGATTGAAAAATATATTTATTTATGAACGACAAAGACACGTTTTTCCTCCCTATGGTTCAGCTAGCTAATTGTCTGTAGGCTTGGCTATATACTTTTTTACACTTTTCACACAATCAACAAAATCAAATTGGGTTTATTGGTACATTGGTTTGCTCCCTATTTCAACCCTGTCTGATGACAGACCTAATTAAAGGATGCCTGTGATCACAGTTTACGAACAATGAAACTACTGTATCCCCTTGTTGCATTTGTTGGCTCAAACATTTGCCCAGAGCACTTGGAAGTTCCCAGTTCAGCATATTGAGCACATGTGTCATCTGAATGGAGTAATTCACAGCCAGATGCAATGAGACCACAGTAACCGCTTAACTAAAGGGCTTTAGCCTCTCTGCTATCATCACAACAAGATCACTGTTCTCAAAGACTCTCTGCTGTCACACACACACACACACACACACACACACACACACACACACACAATTACTGCCCTGTTTGGCCATCTGTCATTTGAACTTTTTGACTTTCATTAAAAAATGATAGGGTGATCTTTCTGGGTTCATCTGAATAAGGACAACCTAAGCTTCTTTTGGACATAAAGCCAGGCTAGGCCAATTTATTTGTTTTATTTAATACTCATAACTGTGCAGTTGGCATTACAGTTTCTGGATATCACTGGGATGTAGGTCATTATTATTATTATTATTATTATTATTATTATTATTATTATTATTATTATTATTATTATTATTATTATTATTATTATTAATAATTGCCATTGTTATAGTTATTTGGTTTTGACCAAAAAGGCCTACATTTGAATGGATGCAAGTAGCTAAGTTACTGATGTGGTTTATACGTTAAATAAATAAATACATCAAATAGAGGAAAATCCGAGAGCTGGCAACTCTGCCTAGCCTGGCCTTTTCTCTGTATGCTACAGTGAAATGTAGGCCTACGCGCGATCAGTCTGGAAGGACCAGGCTAAACTTGCCCGGTGATGCAAAACGATTGCGAGCTCAGGTTGTCGGCTATGTTACTGAACTATAAGGGCTTTATTTTGAAATTTTACCCGGAAGTAGTTGTATTCTGGCATTGGCTTGACGTTGGTAAATCCTCTTTTGAGAGTGTAATGGGGAATACCGGATGCCATTTAAACTGATGTGATTGACCCCTGCGAATATTGGGAAGCCCTTTAATCTAAACAGGTACACGGATGCCGCTGCCGATAATAATAATAACAATTGTAGAAATAGATTGTGCATGCCTGGCACCGGATTGTAATTCCATGTGTAACGCTATGCAGGCTGGGTGGCACTGACTGAGCTTTATGGGAGTCTTTGTTATCTTAGAAATACATGCTGCCTGTTGATTTATTATAGGAAACATGTTTTCAATCTTCCTGTAGCAGCATGTCTTCAGGCAATGTAAAGGTTAGATCTTATAGTGTGTCTGTGTCAACAACGCAAATTTATTAGAGAACCTATTTTGCGCAAGACTACAGCTCACTGGATGCGCTACAGTTAGCCTTTAGAAGATACATGTTAAAGGCATACAATGTTTGAATCATACACTAATAAAGGTTTTCAATGAACTACAGACAGCTAATACATAATCATAGCAAGGGTAATTTATTACTAATTAATCCTTTCATAATCCTGTAACCCATAGGATATAAAAGGAGACTGTAGAAATACTTTGTTGTAGTAGCCAATATAAAATGAATTAATGCATGGCTGTTCATTAATACGTAGTCAATCGAGAAATTGGTGATACGATAATAGGGTTTTAAATTAATACTTTTGTAAATAGTTGTTTAGAAGTACAGCCTGTGTTTGTGTGCCAATGTGCGTTACAGAGAAAAGGGAGAGTGTGTTCCTCATCAGGCAGGCCACCTAGAATAACACTGGCATGAGACTCGATGCCTGCACTTTTCTCATGCCACACTCCCCCACCAACACACACACACACACGCACGCACGCACGCACACACACACACACACACACACACACACACACACACACACACACACACACACACAGCTAAATTATGTAAACTCTAAATTCATTTAATAGAATATGAGCATAGGAAACACGTGCCAATACTATACTGTCACTAGGCATTGCGCCTCATGTCCTATATAACACTGACTAATATACATTCCTTTTCTAAAGGTATAACTATAATCCAGATTTTTACTATTTGCAAAACAGTGATACACTATCGTCACTGACTCAGCATCACGGTTTGTCTCTTAGCAGATTTACTGAGTCTCTAGTTTTATATTTTATATATGAAAAGTCATCCTGTGACTCTTGCTTCGCCATGTTGAGGCTTGCGATTGTTCATGGACAACATCTGTTGGGTCATTCCGTCCTAACACCATTTAGAATTCGACAGCTGAGTGGAAGCATGCTCAGATGATGACACACGAGCACCCAAAAATAAAATAGCCACGGTCAATGACAGCCTGCTCGGCTCTGGAAATAGGAATGACTGGATGTGGGAGCTGAGGTCATTATTGCAAATTTCCCTATTAGTTAAAAACCCAATATTGTAACCAAACCATTTGTCAGATGTCAAAAGGGAAATTAAGTCTGAGAAAAGCTTGTAGTGCATTGTACTGTCCTCCTTGGTGCCATAATTACCTCTTCTGTTTTGTTTGCTGTATTGCATCAAATGTATCTTTATTTGTCTTTCTATCCCACTGCCTAGAATTCCTTTTGCAGAATGTGTCTCCTCTGCAGGGGTAATCCAGAGTCATTTGCTTTTTGTCAATACAAACATCAATTGTCCACAGCTGCTTAGGACAAAGGGCACACATTCTTAGCATTTCTTTTTTGTTGTTTTCCTATAAAAGGTAACACATGTTTATTTGTGTGTCTGTGTGCGTGTGTGTCCATGTGTACCTGTGCTGCTGCCTGTGTCAGGCCCTGCTATGGTGAGGTGTGTTAGCAATGACGGATGTGGAGGCGACCTACGAGGACTTTATCGCATCTCGGCGGTCTGGCCGCAGGAACGCCATCCATGATATCCCAGCAGGCCCTGCAGCAGAGGAAGCCACTGACCTGTCACAGAGTCTGGCAAAGATCAACAAGTCAGGTGAGGAACAACACCAATGGTGGTCTGCCAAGGGAATAAATCAAGTGGACTGCTACATGTAGTGAGTGATTGATGAGGGAATGAGATGCAGGTGAGCAGGTGGATGGGGAAGACCGCAGAGCAGGTGAGGGGAGTGGAAATGGGTGTGTGGAAGGATGGGGCAGTGAGGTGATGAAAAGAGGGAAAGTACAAGAGTATCTGGTGGATGGATAGAAAATGGCAATGACATGGACATGGAGAGGGCTGAAGACGGGGACAGAATGAGCAGCAATATGTACACTGCACAAGTGAGGTAGACATTGTCACACGGATTTGCACAGGGCAACGGTAAACAATTGATTAGGAAAAACGTTCAAATGTGTTGCATTTGGATTAGGAGGACAGTGTGCACATGGACGCATGTTTGATTCTTTGTGCCAAGGATGCCAAAGCACAAAAGTTAGAATTTTTGAATTGGCGTTAAAATGTATATTTATTGCAATAATTGACTTTGTATGAATACAAAACATGTTCTCATTTTCCACTGAGGGAGAAAAAGAATAGTGAAAATTAAAGTTCCGGTCCACTCAAAAATGTGTTTTGCTTTTTTGTGAATTCACTTGGAAGTCTGACCTTCATATTTTACGACATCGCAACTAGTTTGGAATCCCAGTGTGTGAGTGTGTAACGTGGAATGACTTAAGAATTGACATTGACATGGAGTGACGTATAAGACATATTTTGTCCAGTGCTATAATTTTTGGAATGAACAACATTTGCATATTAAGTCAAAGATTCCGTCATGATCGCTGTCCATGGTGCTGAATGTTGGGCTGTCCTGGGCGTTTCCCAACATTACTACGGCTGGGAATCCCACTACATATACCAACACACACTATATATACGCACTGTTCTCTTAGATCCTGGTTGCTGAGTCTTGGAAACACTAAGTTCCATAAGAACTAATACTATATCCTGACAGTACTACTAAATTAGACCATCGGTTTCAAGAAGAACAACGTTTCTCTGACTCCTCCTGGGGCTCCTCATGGCATGAGGAAACCAATCAGAGCAGAGGAGTCACAAATCTTTTTATTTTACAGCTAAATAGTACTTTAAAATATATTTCTGAAAAAATTTGAGATGGGAAATACGCAGTGCCTTAACAGAAGTCAGTAGACTCTTCAGCTCTGATTGGTAATTTTCTTCTGATGGTGGAAACTTGCAAATGACATTAGGAGCACTGTGGGGGAGGATGAGGAACAGGATTTTTTTTTTCACAGATAATCCGCCTCATACCTTATCGCAGAATATATGAAAGGTTTTAGTAATTATTTTTTTTTATAAAAGTTATCTACAGGACCTTTAAAAGGTTAGTAAGTTAATTCAGTGCCTTTTATCTTTGAAAATGATCAAAAATGATGTGTGTGTTTGTTGTGTTCTCTGCACTTGTGTCCCGTTAAGCTCATACATATTCTGTATATTTTATGAGACAAAAGGTAGGTCTAGTACATGTACATTTATTAACAGACTTAGTATTTGTATGTCTTAAAACATGAGGTGGTATGAGTTAAATATTCATTGGTACTAGCTTTTTGACTTCTGCTCCTGCTGTTTTCATGGCGACTTACTCGCTGATTCAACCAACCCTATTCGCATCACTGGCTCCATAAGTAGTAATTTATGCATAACACTGACTGTCTGTCTCTCTCTGTCCCCCTTTCTCTTTGTCTGTCAGGGGATGAGGGAGAAAACACTGAGAAAAGCGAGGACTCTACAGCTAAAGAAGGGGAGACTCAAACTGATGGCAGCTAAACTGACATTTGTGGACTCAAACACCTGCATCTTCTTGGCTTCCTGATCCCTGAATGCTAGGCCTTTAGCTAGCTAGTTGCTAATGACTGTGAACAGACCTGACAAAATCCTCTACTGCCACTGTCATGCCATCGTTGCTATGACAACCACCGCACAGGCTCCCCTCTGCTCTTGCGTTTTTCCCAATTTCCTTAAAAAACCTCCTTTCCTTGCTGCCTTTCTTCTATGGCTGCTCATATGAGATTAAATGTGATGCATAGCAAACACCATGGTGAAAAGCGTCAACAACCACAACCGGTGCTGTTTGACGGCCAGTGGAGTCAGAGGAAAGGAAAGAAGGGAAACAGAAGCCATTTAAGATTTCAGGTGCAGGCTTAAGTGTTTCAACTGAATGAAAATGTTGTCACCCACTGTTTCTCTGCTCCTCTTGTATCTGCCTGCACAAATGTTCTCTCTCTTTTCAGTTATTACTATTGACTAATTCCAATCTCCCTCAGTGATTTTCTTTTGTATATGTGTTTTATTTAGGCCATGGATCTACTTTCTTTACCCGTCCGTTGAACTTTGGGTGAGCTTGCTGAACGTTATCTCACAAGGGTTTTCAAAGTTAAACTGAAGATCTCAAGGGAAAGGGTTTGTTTGGTCGTCTGTCAGGTGTGGTGTCTCAGACACCACTGATTCAAATTTGAAGAATTATGGTTACATAATACTGTAATCTGGCACTTTTAAGATTACAGTAATTGGTCATACAAGGCACGTCCATATCAGGTCAAAACGCAGGCTATACTAGGAACAATATTGATCTGCTTGGCCACTCTTGAGCTCTTCCACTGAACATACACTAGCCCTTTTTGTGTACACTGCCAGGCCGCACCGATGCAGTCGGTTTGTGCTTCTACTAGATAAAGCGTGTTTTCTCCCCGAATGCGGCATCTTTGATGCATTTTTTTACTGCAACATAAGTCTTGTAGTATATGATAGTGATGGATGCAAAAGTTTTTTTCATAAGTACAAAGTGTAAAGTTGTTATAGTCTGCATACAAAGGGCATCCATAATAAAATGTGTCCTAGTTTTTCTAGATCAATACACTGCCGTTTACCATATCTTAATGTTTGTCTGTCAGTGTTTGTGTGTATGCGGATGTGTACGTTGTGAATGGGATTTGGTTTTTAGTGGGTATCGAGATCAAGAATTTATTTGCTGCTGGAGATGAGAGAAAGTCTAACACTGATTGCATTTACATACACTAGTGTGTTATTGTTGTGTATTAGATTACTGTTTATTGGAAGCGTATATTTCTCTGTGTCATGGGGTGTCTGTTAGAATGATTGCTGAATTTGGACAGTCTACCTATACATTTGGCATTTCCCATTTTTCTTGTCAGTCAACCTTTCATTATGAACTTCAGAGAGAACCACTCCGCTCAGTACTTTAACGATGGCTACGATACACTACCCTTTTCTTTTATACCAATCAAATATGTGGATACACACTTCTATCTTGAATTCATATTACACTGACACTGTTATTTAAAAAAAAAACTGGTAACATCACTTGTTTGCCTTGGTTTGTTTTATGAATTTTTTTTAGACAGATAAAGAATTAAATGACTTGTTAAAAGACAATTGGGCATGTTAACATTGTCTTTGCAGGTCAAGAACAACTTGCAGACATTTAGGTATAGTACTGTTGCACTGTGGGAGGCGTAGAGCTTCCTTGATCATGTTGTGTTTTCTTCAGTTTTGACATGCAATTAAACTTCACCAGGGAAAAATGAAAAAGCATCAAGATAAATTCATGCATGTTGTCCTGTCCACTGATTAGGGAGCTGAGTAAACATGGTCCTCGTCTCCCTCTAGTGGACAGCCTTCATGGTGACGCCCTATTTTGTAATTTTGGCTCCCTATGCTGGGATGAAGACTGAGATCGTTGGCCCATGTGATGGAATTGGTGCTCTACATGTGTAGACCAATGTAAGGAGAATTGGGCCCTACTGTGTTTATAGACCTTTTTTACATAAACATTCTTAATATGTCCAAGTTGATTGTCTGTTGCAGTGTATGTAAATGGTTCATAGGAAGTTAACAAGGGTCCAGGCTGATGCCTAGCAATGGTCAATAGATATGTGTTAAGGCTAGACTTTATGTAACCCAAGTGCAAAACTCAGAGACAGTGGATATCAAAGCACCAGTATGTGTGTGTCAGTGTGTGTATGTGGGTGAGAGCTTGGACAGGCAGAGGAGCGGACAATTGTCCTTCAGTCCATTGTGGGAGTCCGATCTCCAAAAGGTCCAGTGTGCAGGAGTGGAGCGGGGCCGGGGGTTGGATATATTCACTCTTATATAATCCTACATATCTAATGTATAATGGTGTTCTCAACATATAATCCTTTACTACAAAGCTGTGACACAACAATGCAACCTTTTGAAGTGTCCCTATTTTAGATGAACAGGTGAGAGGTTTCTTAGATTAACATATTAGTGGTTTGTAATACTAGGGAATTGAAAACCAGGGGCTTTGACAGGTGTTCAGGGGTTCAGTCCTATATTTGTGTGGAACTTAAGAATGGGAGTACATCTCAGCACTTTACATGTTTTATTGTTTTAAGAAAAAGAATGAGCACAAGAACATTGATCTCATAGCACTAGAAAAATGTGGATTACAGAACAACCCGTGATATATACATGTTTAAGTGACATAGTTGATCCAGGCAAAATCCTAAATCTGAATTATGTTTTTATATAAACATAGCAATAAAATATGCTTTGAGGCAATCACGATAATTTTACAGAGATGAGGTAATACATTAAATCATCTACGTGCTCAATATGATTTGAACACTGGGTTCCGCAGTGGGTTTTTCGGTGTTCAAATAGATTACTGTGTCATAAAGGACCGTTTTTTGGAAGTTCTCCAAAGATATATTTTTTACATAATAACTAACTAATTTCCATGTGGGATAAAAAAGCCATGCATATCCCTGTGGAGCGTAGCTTTCACGTATGCTCGAGCCACTTCTTTTAATGTTCTGCCATCAAGAATAAGTAAGAAACAAGACTGGCCTGGGTTGGAGTTAATAACTGAAGCTAAGACCACACCTGCAAATGGAAAGAAATAGGTTATTGTTAGAGTGAAAAGCACAATATTAAAAAAATCAAAGTAATTACATAGACGACAACAGGTTTTCAAACTTACCCCAAAATACACTTAATAATTAAACATACGGTTTCGTCATTACAGACGTAATCTGTGAGTGAGTTATTTTCTTCAGGCCATTATTCCTATCCATTTGTACTTTAGATGACATATAGTAGCATTTACACACAGCACACTGTATATACATGTCATACATTGTACATGCACATCACACAGTATTCTCACCATCGTCCTCTGACTCTCCATTTGGTCTTGGGACGAACACGGGCTCTGACGGCGTGCAGTTGTCCTCACTCCAGCAAACCATTTCCTTGGTTTCTGTGTCCAACTTGGCAATCTACAGTAAATGAATAGATTAGGATGAATAATTAAGACATGCTTTGTACTCAGCATGTACAAACAGACCACCACAAAGCACTAAAGTATACTTCTCTGATAACGCCTTCAGCTTGTGATCAACAATTATTTACAGATATAGGAGACAGCAACAGTTCCCACTCAATTATAAAACAAAAAAACACACAAAATGAAAAACGTTTTGGAGCTACTTTGGAAGGGAAATCACGCAAATGCAAGCAGATTTTCAATAAGCATGTTAATGGTTCGACCAAACAGGGACACTATTGTATCCCCTTGTTGCATTTGCTGGCTCAAACGAAATGCTCAGAGCACATCGCAGTAAAAATTCCCAGTTCGGCATATTAAGCACATGTGTCATCTGAATAGAGTAATTCACAGCCAGATGTTATGAGAAACAACAGTAACCGTGTTACTAAAGGGCTTTAGCCACTCTGCCATCATCACAACAAGATCACTGTCCTCAAAGACTCTCTGCTCTAAATTTCCATTAATTGAACCTTGCATAAAGAGCTTATCTTGTAGAATGTACTTGTGCAGTACTTTGCCCCAACTGCAAGCCATATACTTACTTCAGCTATCAATGTGTAAAATAGACCTTCTTAGTACTGTCAGAACTGGGAACAACTTTTTCCAAGTATAGGCTTGGATGACTATCCTCACAGTGACTAAAAAAGGGCGCTTATACTAAATAGCCATCCGTTGAGTTAATTAAGAAAAGGGCCTAAATGATGTTTTACGGGCTCACAATAAGGCAATGCTCTGAGGTATTGATCTGAATAATGCAAACAATGCTCTTGAAATAGGTTCTTATTAATGCTTATTAATACTTGGTCCCGTTCTTTAGATTAAGATGGCATGGAATTAGAGTGTGATGACTGCATTTGTGTTTGCATTTACATTTTTTTTCTCTTGGGTATGCAAATTAAATAATTAAATAATCTAAATAATTAGATCATACAACTGACAAACATATTTCATCAAATAAATTACATAAATGTTCATAGTTGGTGTGACATGTTCATAAGGTTTCAAGCTTTCCTTTTGCTCGTCCTGCTTTTCATATCACAAACAACCTTAAAATTCTGGTGTCGAAATTCTACGCCACGTGGGAATGAATAAAAATATCTAACAGGATGTTTCCTTTTTGTTCCTTCCTCTTTGCTGACACTATACCTCTGCCCTGTGGGTATGCAGTGAGACGCAAGGGAAGCTCTTTTCAAAGGGCTTTGCTACTCAAAAGTCTCACTGAGTTTATCACTTCTTTCAATTGTTTAAAGTACCTTGATGTACAAGTGCACCCAACGGAAAGGACATGTGCGCATTACAGCCTCAGTCATCAAGGGGTTTGGTCTTTGTTGGAGCGATCAGTAATTCTCACAACAACAAAGTGTTTCCTACCTTCTGTTGTAACAACTGGTAATTCTCAGTTCTGCAATTTGCTCCTACCACTGTAAAAACAATGCTGCCAGGAAAAATCTGTTTCCCAATAAAATCTCAGTTCTTCAAGTTTCGGGTCTCTCTTGGCAAATAACACTTAGACGGATGTTCTCACCAGTGCTGTTCTGCAATAACCACATTTAAAAACAATAGGGAATTTGACCTCTTTTGTCAGTGCAGACTCCTCCACACTGTTGCTGTAGATAAAGCGGTGCCTTCTGCCGTTGAAATCATAATTGATTCTGGGCAATTCCAAACCTGGTAGGAAAAGAATAAATGTGTATGTTTGAAAAGAAGACATACTGTAAGACATACTAGATTGTTGTAAGAGTCTATTTGAGTGGCATTGGTTTTACCTTGCCATAACACCTCTGCCTGGCACATCAGTTTGCCTTCTTTCTCCTTCACAGCGCTGGCTGTTGTGTACTTGAGTTTGACGAGGTCCTCTCCAACTGCCACTCCCTGCAAAAAAACAGTCAAAAAGTAAAAATAAAGTGTTAGAGGAATGTCTTCTCTAAATTTCAGGATGAAATTAATTTCATTTTTCTTTTTAATCCCACCTTGTCTGACTGGATGGGAAGTACAAATCGTTTGTATTTTGGTTTGGAGTAGGGGTCGTTATTGATTTCCTTCAGCTTGCGCAGGTAGAAATCATCATAAAGGCTGTTGTCGCTGTGCGCAATGACATCGAAGATTACATGACCTTCGTCCTCAAAAGCATTCACGTGATGGTAGATGACCATTGCCCCTGTGTAGTACTTTGTCTCAACCTCTTTGCCAGTCTTTCTGTCTATCAGGTGGATTAGAGTCTGTTGAAGAAATTAACAGTTATGTCATCCCAGGTTTTCTGTCCATAATGCTGGTAGACTTTGATATCTTCAGCTGTGACCTACTTTGTCCAATAACATAAATGTAAAGAACAGCATACTGTACAATAAACTAACTTACATTTTCCTCGGGAAAGAATTTCATGCAGCTCGCCCAGTTGGATCCCCTCATGTAGGCAGTGGCCATCCTGAGGATGTCCAGTTTCAAAGGCTGCTCGAGGAAGATGAAGTAGTTGTCCGTCATGCCGAAGCTGTGGTAGTAGCTGGGTGTGAGCATGGAGTGGCAGGGAACTGTGCAGATCACCTCCGCATTCTTCAACGCAGGGACATTCTTGCCTTTTTCTGAAGGTTTAAAGTAAAAGTTAAAGAAAATGATGCTTAAAGATGCATAATCTCGTGTTGTACTTTAACTTCTACATCTTTGACAAAGTACAGCTGATAGGAAGAGACGCACTGAGGACAAGTAGAGCAGGTCATTTGGGTTTATACCTTTCTTAGGATCAGCAGGGACTTTGAACAGTAGGTATCTCGTCTTGCCCTTCTCTGCTATTGAAGTCCCAAAATTATATGCGTTGCCCACTTTGTCGTAGTGTGGATGTGAAGTAGCCAAGTTTAACGGCAAGTACTTCAGGTAGTCCACCTGTGTGAGACAGTTCAGCAACTCATTACCTCTGAAATCTGAATGGGATCTAAATGGTGATCATTGGTGAGTGGTCAAGATCGGTGGAGGATGTTACCTTGTCCTGAGTTTCCAGTGTCACAGGATCGATCTTGCGGATGTAGTTAGTTTCAGAGGTGGCGTAATAGTCCTCTCCGTATTTCATGAAATTGCTGGCGCCGTTGTCAGTAAAGTCGGGCACTGTGTGGTTGAGAAAGGTAATCACCCTGGAAAGTAAGAAGAAGGTATGCTATAAGGGGGAAAGGGGGTTAACCAACACAAATGACCTAATGTGTTCATAGTGAGGGTCATGTAGAAATGTGTGGACTAATTTGCATCATAGGAATTGAAACAGTTAAGAGTTTCTCAAAAGACTGATGATCCTCATATTAAAGATCTTCGACAAAACTGTTAGTTGCTTGCATCTGATTGACCCCCCCCCCACCCAAACACACACACACCCACAAGTGAAATGTCATTGACGATGTTACAGAACAGTCAAGAATGGATACCTATGAATGTTAGATGATGGCAAACAAATATTACAATACATTAGAATAAATTCTTATGTAATAAATTCAATAAGACTACTTTAAGAGGAATACAATACTTAAAATGTGGTTTGAATAAAAATGAAGAGCATGCTTACTTGAAAATAAAATTCTTGCTTGGGTCTGGGTACGCCATTGTTCCCATTTCAGATACAACTATTCTGTTTGCAGCCATGTTAGACTTGTAGGTGTCACTTCTTAGATATCTGCTTCTGTGGGTCACTTCCCCTGTTGGCAGAAAAAAACAAACATGTTTGTGTGTTTAACGTGCTGCTCACTTCACTGACATGCAATCACAGAGCAACAACTGTAAAACAAACTTGGAGACAAACCATCTTTTATGGCGAAGCTGTTCATTATAGCCATCCCATCAAACCAGTGGTTGTAGCTGGTGTCCCCCACAGAAAAGATTCCGGGGCCATTGCGCAGCAGTGTGCCCTGGAGCCAGCCGGGAATACTCCCTAAACGAGAAGAAACACACACAAGCAATAAAGTCTTGTGTGTCGATTAATCAATAGTGTAAAAAAAAAAAAAAAAACACACACACACAAAAATAATACTCAACCTACCCTCAACTTCTGCCTTACAGGGCTCCGGGCTCTCCTCTGCGTTCATGGAGAAATCTGTGCTCATGTTTTCAGAGAGGAAGCCCAGTGAATAAAACTCGGTGGTGTGTAAATGTTGCTGTCACCAACAGCTCAAACCACTCCTTTTAAAGTTTCTGTTTGTCTTGGGGGGGGGGGGGGGGG
>NC_048428.1:9359232-9391899 GCF_013103735.1 Etheostoma cragini | reverse complement strand
GGGGGGGGAGGCTACTGAGCGCAGACAGCCGTCCTCTACCCTCTATCTCATGTTGTAAAGATTTCTTTGAAAATCTTACAGCGTGGGCTCCTTCAAGGAAATATATGGGCTGAAATATGTGCCAACAGAGACTGAATTTCAATCATTTATATATGGATTTGAATTGCTTAACTTGAATAATTGCATTGAAAAACTGAATTTGAATCACATAATTTGAAATTGTATTGTTTAATTTGAATCATTGCACTGAAAAACTGAATCTGAATAGTATAGTTTGAAATATAATTTATTCGTTTGGGACTGAAATCCAATGAAATATGATCATCAATGAAAATTCAACTCTATATATCTTTACATTCAGTTCTCACAATTCAAATTCAGTTCACAAAATTCAATTCCCCCAAGTTTCATGTTTCTAGCTCATTCCAGGTCACGGGAATTTGAGCCGGCATGGCAGACAACAAATTATAATAATGATAACTAAAAGAGACAAACATAGAAGGGTTCTACCGCTTTGCGGTTTGAACCCTAATAATAAATCATATCTGGATCTTAAAGTCCAAGGGTCCTTGTCTGTGGGTTTCCAAGAAAAAGCTTCTGAACACATAACTGCATCTGCCCTTAAATCACCAGAGGCAATCTACAGGGTACAGAGAGCAAAACCAGGCCACAAAAACAAAAAATAGAGTGGCATGAAATATGAAAGGTCTGCTGCCACTCTCTCTGCTCACAAAATACATGGCAACAAGTGTAAGTTAAAAATGAGTCAGCTGGCCACAGGGCCTTTACATATAGTGCCCTCCTTCTTTGGAATAACTTCCCTTTGGACATCAGACCGTGTTTAGGTCTTTAAATCCAAACTCTTAACATTTTGCCCTAACTTTCAAGGAATTGCTTATTCTTTTGTTATTTGGCTTGCAGGTCGGTATCAGCCTGAATTTATCATTAAAGCTTAAAAGTAGTTTTAGTAGTTAAGTAGTTCCTTGTTTGTCCTGCTGGCAAGAATAATGCAAACTTTCTGAAAGCCACTCCATCTCTATAATCATCCAGCTCTAGTTGTTTGGAGACACCTGGAAGCTGATTGACATCCTCCCGGATCCATTTTCTTCCTATGATCACATAGATTGCCTATAGGCCTACTGTAATTTTATAATGTTGGTTATTCAGTTCACACATCTATTGCATGCCAGTCCATCTAGGAAGCGAAAATAAAAATGTCTTAACTTGACGTCACAAAGTTTCACAAACTCTGAATACTTCAGCTTTGGTGTGTATGTGTGCATACTTGGAGATTTACCAGATGTAGTTACCAAAAAAGCAGAAGCAAGTTTAATTCTTTCAGACAGCAGACATCTTCTCTTCCTTATGATTTCTGGATTTTGATCCTTCTGTGTGAAGTCAGCTGAGAAAAGTCATCATTCCTACTATTGGAATAAATACACTGTCAACGACAAGTATTTAAAGCTCAATCTGACCCGGCTTTCTATGACTGACAGCCAATCAGACACTGAATCCAAAGTCCCCTGATACAGAGAAAGGCACACATCAGGCCCTCAGCGCTGCCAGGAAAAGGTCCCTTTTTTCTGGGTATTGTTACATTTCATACAGAACAATATTGCTGGAACTTTGATTCTATTACATGTTTATTACGGTGCTGGTGACTGTTCACATTTAGAATTTAAATGATGCTAAAATAACACAGTTACATTTCAACAATAAAATGTCTTGTTTATTATGATTGCAATATATAATTTGGTCCATAAATATTATCTGTTACAAACTATATAACATTGGCTATACACAGATAAAGCAGTATTCCAATAAGCATTTTATGTGTACTTAGAGGAGGGGGGGATAAGTGATAAGTGAGATAGGTGGTGATAAAAATCCATGATAAAACAGATCATGTCAATATCTTTTGATAATCACATACATTCTCTTTCTCTCTCTCATCTTTCTCCATTATGGGCTTGTAGACTTTTTTTTTTATTGACTGCGACTAATGTTTGTAAAAGGAAGACTCAATATTCTTCAGCAAGCAGATGAATGTGGAATGCTGTTTACCAAGTTAACAAAAAGCGATAGAGCAGCTTTGAGACGTGGATGCCTCTGGGTCCAGCCAAGATTACTCTAAAAAACAAGTCCAGGACAAGTCTCCTCAGTTGGATCTGTGGATGGTGCAAGAGGTCAAACGTGTTACCCTGCCTCACAGGTTAACAGAAACAAAATTTAAAAACTCCACACGCTAGTATGTCCACAGTCAGTATAATTCTACCCTTCTGCAGCCAATCTGTCATTAACAGTAAATGGCAAAAACAAACCAACTTGTTCTCTAGGAATCTTTTTTTCCCTACACTCTCAGAAAATGAAGTACATCATTGTACCTTTAGGGGTACAATGGCTTGTCACTGGGGCTGTACCCTCAAGGGTACAAAAACTGTACCCTTGAGGGTTGCTTGGGAACATATATGTACCTTTTGACCCTCAAAAAGGTACATATATGTTCCTTGAGGTCCAACAATGAGCCCTATGGGGTACGTTAGTATAGATTGTACCTTGGGGGACAGAAATGGACCCCTACTGTACCCTTATTTCTTATTTCTTATTTCCTTTATTCTGTAAAATCTGGCCTTTAATATCATGCAAATGTGGACCCACCTCATTTTCACATGTAAATATCAACCTTATGTTTTGTTTATCATGTAATCTCTGGTAATGGATAATTTCACAACTCCTATTGTGAGGGAAATCTGTTCATTCAGTTTTGTAGAGGGCATATCATTCTATTGTTTAATCACTGGCAAAGCTAGGAGACAAAAGAGTCAAACTATTCCACAACACCACTAGATAACACAAGAGGAGATGGGTACATGTAAAAAAAGAGTGTTGTACAGTACAGGTGACTAAAGGAGAATAAATAGAAAAGGTGATAATACTTCAGTCTTATCTCCAACACCCTTAGTGTGTTTGACCTAATGAAGGTGAACAAAGTGAGGACAGAGAGAATTGAAGTGCATGGCAACAGTGTCCTCTAGTGGCTCATATGAGATATTACCTGTTGTGATCATGAATGAGTTTGTTACAGTGGCTCTGGTGATGTCAAAGTCTTCTTGTTGATTATATAATGTGTGTAAGAAATTAATTGTGACAAAAATTAAACAACGGCTTGGAATATGAGCTAATTATTTTCTTGACAGGACACTTTCAAAAACACCTTCACCAAATAAAAGTAGCAAACTGGGATTCCTGTGGCATTATTTGACAATTTTCTCCTTCTTTTAACAGCAGGGGCAGTCATTGAATGCATCATTCTTTGCCAAGTCCTATTGCTAGCCAGACACTTTTCTGGTCATTTTGGAAAATACATACTAGTGTGGTACTTGTAATGTAAAGTGGAAGTTTGATTATTGTCTCCAATGTCAATGTAGAAATTGTATGCAGACAAATATGTCTATAAATATTGTAAGACTAATTGTTATGTCCGCACAATATATACTGTGTGAAACAAAGTTTGTAGTCATATGATTAATTGTTTTCCTTAGCCCAATGGTTCAACATGATTATCTAATCATCTGATGTGTGACAAGGGTTTGGCCTACGGTACATAGTATCAGTGCATGTCTGTCTTTGATTGGTGATCTTAAGAAGGCCTAAAGTGCCAAAACTTCAGAATAAATTAAGAAATGCAGAGCGTGCTACAGTATTTTTAACTTTGTAGTCTATTTTCAATGATCAACGCCTCACGACAGCCTTTGGTGTGTGTTTGTGCAAACCTGAATGATACACATCACATCAGTTAATTTGGTATTTATTGTAAAGAACAAGTGAAAATGATAAATATTTCCTCTTCTCCGATACATTCATAGAATGTCATTAAACACTCCACCTACTCGCATCTCTCGCCCATACAACATTCAGAACAGAAACACCAACGCCAGTTTACCAAGCGGAGACCACGCGTTCTATCACCGTGGCATCGGCTTTGTTTTGTGTCTACTTCTATTGAGATTAATACATTAAAGACAACGGGACGCTTAGAAAGCAAGATGCTCATAGGATTCATGTTTATTTGCACCGTCCAGATTGTTTTAGACTGTGCTGATTCAAGTATTCCCTTTATGATTATTTCTGTACTGGATATTATACTAATTATCTGCTTTATGATATTCAGTAACACTTAATAACATCAGTAATATATGGCACACTGATGGTTAATCAAACTTGTTATTGTACTGTTAACAATTAAATAATGAAGGTTTACTAATTATCAGCAACGCTAAACGTTATGCCATTTTAACTGTTAGTTTATTGTTGCACACATGCCATTTTATGTAGTAGGCTATATTAAGTTTTAGTTAATGATTACCAAATGATTTTTAAGCCTTTAAGAAAGAGTTTGTAAACCGTCAATCAACATTACTTGGATGATTGTAATACCTTGTAAATGGTTAACAAATACTTTGTAAAGCATCTATAAACATTATTGAGATGGCAATTATCAGTGCACACAATCAAAGAATCCTCTGTGATAAATCACCAAATTAATGTTGATGCTTCATAAACCACTTATTAGCCAGTAACTACTTATGATAAGCATTAGTTGCAACTGTAGTATTATAATACCGTCCAAAACAATTATCTACTGACATTAAAATATTATTAAGTATTATCCACATGTACAACCTAATTATGTTATTACACTAAACTATTGATACAATAACATCAATGACAGCATTATTAAGCATTAGTAAACATGATAGATCCTAATTTTATTGTTAACAGTAAATAAAAGTGTAATTAACTATCAATTTACCATATATTAATGCTTGTTATTGTGTTACCTGATGTTCTCATCACATCCTTATCATTATCATGTGCGGATTACATTTTGTGGTACAGTACATATATAACGTTTAAGTTAACATTATTTACATGTACTTAAATAAGGAAAAGAACAGAACAAATGTATATGCTATTTTGTTTACAGTGCAATCCCCATGCAATACCACATGCAGTTATAGAGGGTGCATGAAGAAGACCATATGGACCATGCATAAGGAGCCAGCCCTGATTCTAACAGAAGTGGCCTGCTGTCCTGAACCCCCCGCATGATTTCCATTTAACTCCAGTGACATATTAACACAACCTGACTCTTTTGAAGTGAGATATAGCAATCATCCACCCAAATCCATCGTGGTCCAAACACAATGCCTGTAATCGAACGTCGTACCTGAAAGTATTTCACACTGTTTTACCGTGTTTTACGCCCAAAAACACTGAGCCTCGTCTTACTGTGACTACCAGCTACAAGAATGCAGAGAGGTTATGTGAAGAGAATTGGTAAACCACCAAATCATGCTTGCAAGTTGGCACCGTTGTATGAAAATGCTAATGGATATGAAAAAGAAAGTATTTTGGAGTAATGATGGCTAAAGCAGTGGCACAAATACGTAAATCTTTTACAATTGTAAAATCGTAACAAAACAAAAGCACTAAAACAATCAGCCCTACTCTTGGTTTTACATTTGAAACTATGACAAAAGGCCAAACAATCACATTAGACAGGCATTAGACGTGGAACACTTGTTTCAGTGTTAAGGAGTTGGATGTTAAAGAAATTTTCACTGTGCAATCATAAGTTGTTTTTAAAAAAAGGCAACAACAAAAAAATGCCAAATATAGCAAGGCCTATACCTTCAAGACTAGCAATCCCTGTTTGTGTTTCACAAAACATTTGACAGAAGCTTTAGATGTACAGCTCACGTTAATATCCATTTACAATGAAAATTCAAGTACACCTTTTGTAAATCATTGAGAAATCGCAACGACTAATTTGAACAAATGATACATTTGTCTTCAAAAAAAATAATCTTCGAACAGATTCGTTTCTGTGTTGTACGACAAGTAACTACGTTGTCAGTAGAATGACGAAAACAAGTATGTGTCCACTGAAAACAAAACAATCCGTGTACCAATCTGATGAATAAATATATAGAGATTCACATTATGTTTCACAGATGAACTGAAATCATATATAAAATGAGGCAGAAGCTACTGTGCACTAAAACTACAATGTATTTTTTTGACATATACAAGTCTTTGATTTGACATGAAACTTAAATCTGAAGAAATTAAATTAAAGTCAAATTAAATCAAGTGTTGGATTTAACTTGCTGGCTAAAATATCCAACTTCTTCAGGGTCAAAACACACAGAAGCATGCAGTTTGTTGGCAAATGTTGCCAGGGGGTAAATTTATATAGTCTGTGACTAAAAAGTCCTCATAAATAGGAAGTGTGAATATTAAATTAAAAACACCTGATGCTGGAGAACTTAAAGAGTGTCAGATCTCCCACCAGCCCTCCTAGCGTACACACACATTTCAAAGCATTGCTCTTTTTTTTCTTTTTTTTACTATTATTATTTTTTTAAGGTTTGTCTGCGACACTGATTTCAAATCAGCACTCCAGATGTGATTCAACCCTTAACATGCATTGCACAATGTGAAATAAATATGACGGCTCCCACAAAACAGTGTCAGGTTGTATACATATTTAATCACGAGGCTTTAAATACCGACTGAAAACTGTTCTGCCTCAATGTTAAGGAAAACTAATGTTGCAATGCTTAATTTCAGCGTACGAACAGAGCAATGACATTCAGTTTCCCCTTTTTCACATTTCCTAGGTCTCCCTTTTGTTCCAACCAGTATCTTTAACTGGACATTTAAAAACCCAGTTGCCTCGACCCCAGCAAAAAAAAAAAGACTACATCCAGCGTACTAATGCCTGTTTAACCCAATATTAAATAGATCAACAACAAAGGAACCGGGACTCATATTCCAATTCTATCCTAAAAGGCTGATTTTTAAAATGAACCTGTTAAAGCTGTAGTGCGTATTTTCTCTCGCCCCCATGAGGAATTCCAAGTCATGACAACAAAACTGTCAGCGCGTCCACATGATAGCACCCCATCGCCTCCTTAACTCAGTTGCTAGTAGCCAAGGAGGACACTGAGGATTAAAAACATGATGGACTCTTCAGAAGAGTTAATTATCTTCACTTGAGTTTTTGCGCGCAATAGATGCCAGACTACACAATCTTCTGAACACAGCCATACTGACAAATCCAGAGAGAGTTGTGTGGAGCTGATTAAGCCTTAATTAGCTTTGTAGCAACTCATTTAGCAATGGCTTGAATGTAACTGACGTTACGCACTAAAGCTTTAAATGAATGACAGTGGGTGAGTGATGAACTGATTTCTCCATACTTTTTCTTCCCCGTGATTGCACTTGATGCAATCTCATCTTGTGTCAGTCAAGTCCCTGCAAAGTTAGCTCAAGATTTACTGAGGAAGAAGAGATGCTCGACCCTCCTCCTCAGCAGGCATCTGACCAATGAGTTCCTGGCACTGGCCACCATTTGTTTTTCACTGAATCACTTTATCAGGTTCCCTCAAATATTTGCATCACCATCAACATTGACTCATTTTTCATCATTTGTATCGTAGGACTCAGGCAGCAGTAATAATAATAATAATTTAAAAAAACTTTTATTTTTGTTGAGCACTACGTATGTAAAGAACAGTAAACTTTTTGAAAATGTGTGATTGGGTTTAGCAGTCCGTTGTCCCAGGACAAACACTTTAGCGTAGTGGTAAATTGTTCAAGAGAAAAATAAGTGGCCATGAACACAGAGTATTGCTAAGAGGTCATTCCATGGCTTAGGGGTGGCCAGTTAAACGGTCCATCAGTACATCTCAAAGCCTGTGCCCACTGTTCAAAAAAGCTTATATTTCCTCCATTACATTCGGTCCTGTGATATCACTCCTCTCAGGTGTGATAGTAAGTGTCCAATCTGCTGCTCCCATATGCACAAAGTGACGTGATTTTGTCTCTGTTGAGGAGGTTTCTCATCCTCGACACCCCGGTTCCCTTAATCCGTCTTCCCATTCTCTTGAGGTGCGCCGGCTTTGCTCTGGCGTGCAGAGCGCAGCACCTTGTAGCAGCCGCGGGCGATCTTATGCATCCACATAATGTTCATAATGTCCAAGCAGATACTGGAACCTATCCAGGCTACACGGCCACCCCAGGGCACCAGGTAGAAGGCCTCAGTGCCGTAGACCGCATACATACGAATGTAGTAGACTGGCATGACGGCGATGCGGACCATGAAAAAGACTACTGCCATGGCAACACCATTTGCCATGTTTGGCCGGGACGATTTAGGATAACCTAGTACCTCAAAGAACCAGCTAAAAACACAACACATAGTTAAGAAAACAGTGTTTCTAGCAGGATCCAGATATAAATGTGTGTAAGACAATATATCTAACAAAGTAACCAACAATTACGGGACTTGTCTTTAAGTATGTTTGCTATGAATGTATCCAGGTAAATGGTTTAAAACGGATTTGGAATCAAATAACCTGAGCACAAAGACAACATGCAAGAAGCAGTGGGCTACCTTTATGTGATTTAAATTCCTAACAATTGATACAACTTCTGACATACATACTGTATATAACTCTCTTTAATTGTAAATTGAGCTCCAACCCTGAATTTCTACAACCCAAAGCAATTAAGCAGGTACGTACCGCTGGTTCACACACGGTGTAGAAAACTCAGCAAGCAGACGGAAGTTAGCAAAATAAGGCAACATTCCTTCGCCCTGGAAGAACAAGGTAAGAACAGGAAGACAACGAAACATGAAAGGGACAAAAACAGGGCAGCGAGTCATTTGAATAAGCAGGCATGAAGATCATGTACCGCCGGCTGCTCAGAGTAACTAGGTAACTAACGTACGTCTACAGTTCCAAGGCACCTTCAAACATGTTATTTCAAAATATATTTTTATTTGGTGGCAAAGTCTAAAACTGGATGAAGTCCGTATCCAATATAGACCTATTTTGCAAATCTAATAAAAGAGCCTTCTCCTTCAGGGCACACAATTAGTCTTTAGCCAAAATGAGACCTGTCTCTAATTTCCCTTCCTAATGATTCATTCTTCTCATCTAATGCAAGCAGAAACTCATCCTTACGATACAAGGAGCACAAATAACTAGTGATGTGGATAATTAAGATTTAATATAATAATAAATTAAGAAGTAATCTAAGGCAAAAGTTCACAGTAAGGGCCTGTTGACACGTTTGTCTTAAAATCAAAAGTGTTCATTTTCAAGGGAGCATGAATGTGCTGACCACAGTGTGTGGCAGTCTGTGTTTAATTATCACATGTCTTGTATATAATGTTGACATTTTTGCTTGAGAAAGCCACAATTGTCGGTAAATTTAAATGGTTCAGCCTAATTAGCAATAGGAAAATCTTTAGGGTTCATCCTCTGGAAATCATGAATGCTAACAGTTAATGTAATGGGCTTTAGAATGTTTTGAGATACCTCATAAATTAAGTGTCAATATACTGAAACCATTTTAAAGAAAATTATCCTCTAGGAAACATGAATATTAACTTATATTAATTAATTGAATGAAAATATGGCCAGTAATGTTAGATATAAGCACTAGAGAGACAGATGTACCAACCAGCAGTGGGCTCGCTTCTAGTGACAAGACATAGTTATTGCTCATATTTAATATCAAAGGGAATTAGCGACATCTTGATATTTTGGTCCTTGAAGAAACGCAAAGCGCAACATGCAAAAATGCCCACATAAAGTGAAGCGTTATTGCATTCATTAAGGTCAAAATCACTAATGCATCCGTGTAACAAACTATATGCCAACTACACCTAACTAACATTTTGTTTTTTCATCCAGAGAGCAGAAAAACATACTGTGAAGAACACACAGCACAGCAATAAATCTGAATACCATCTCAATATTGGAAAAGGTATTGAGAAATTTTACACAGAAATTTTCAACACGACAAAGGCTGAAAAAACACGCAGCCATACATTTAGTCAGCCAGTATTTAAAAAGGAACAATCAGAAGCCATGCAGAGTAAAACAGTGATATGCTTATCTGCCAAACACGTCATTATTTAGAAGATCAGGGCATCAATGTGTATGAGATCATCTTTAGCAGGTTTGTATCTAAGCTCAAAGCTGAATTATTAGTGCTTGAAATTATTCCAAATAAAACAAACCGTGTCTGTATCATTACCTGATCAGAATAACAGAACTGACCCTGGTTTTTCATCTGGCCAGAAGCCCCTATGAGGATTTTAAGTGATCCCACTATAGGATAAGCTTGCATAGCTTTATTTCCATTCCAAATTTTTAGCTGCTGTTGAATAAAATGAAGATGATCTTACAAGCAAGATGCTTCAGGACACCCCCATCTCGAACACCGTTGACTTGGCCTACCTCGCTAAACCAACTTTTCAACATCAAGCACTCAAATTAAAATGGTGTTCAATTTGTGCCATTAGCCAAACACATTTGAATGAAGTGTTCTGACTAAAATACTATGTTATAGAGGGCTGGGATTTGCACCCTAATATTAAGTGCAATTAATATTGTTTGAGTTTGACTCATGAGCCACAAAATTGTGTTTTGTTTCAAACTCCTGACCATACAAATTCAGAATATGAGTCAAACTCAAAATGAAGAGAAAAAAATCACAGCATTTGATTTCAATGAAAGACCCCCACAGAACACGTAGTTCAAGATAATTTGGCTAGCGGCTTATTACATGTAAAAAAAAAGACTTACCGTCAGGGCTGAAACAAAAGCTGGCCATTAAAACATACTTACTATGCAACACAAACCGGGTACATCTGCATTGCAGTTTTTGTACCCTATAATTGTGAACTTTCCACCTAGCATGAGCATGCTAGTACCTCTAGGAACTGGTAAGTCCATACTGTGACTGGGCATCATATCTGCTCAGTGCAACACAACAGCAATAGTAGCAGACAAGGCAGGAATAGGGATGTCCCCCATCTAGATCAAGATCTGCTCTGGGTTTCTAAATGACACACAACCCTTTTGATAGTTTTTGCATGAACGGGGATGACACAACCCGACTTGCTGCTGGTAGTTTTTGCATGTAAGGTTTGAAGAGAGGCTATTTATGTTAATGTCAGCGGAGGACACAGAGACGGAGAGACAGATATATTAGAAGAAAAAAAATTTTTTTTTAAATAAACAAGTCACCACAAGTAAAGGAAATTAGAAGCAACACGTACGGCACAGAGAAGAAAAAATGCATTTACACAACAGTTATGTTATCTTTTTTGATTAGGTCATACTTGACTGTTAAAAAACACACAAAATGCAGATTATGCTGCTATTAAAAAAAAACATCAAAACAAGCTCATGGCATTAAGCTGATTTGAATTTCTTGTTGTTTTATATACATGTTTCCCAAATTAGTTGATTCACTAAGGCCTTGATTTGGCTGTGTGCCTCATGTGTATTGAGTAGGGGGGATTTATTGTGTATTTGACATTAAAACTTTCACATTAAACACACCCAAGACATTAACTAAAAATACTTTGACAACATATGACACGTTTGACTAGGTACAAAACTAAATTAAATGAAAAAGACATCAAGGGCTAACCACTTTTATCGTGGTTTTATTGCAAGCGTAATATGGTTGGCCCTGTGTTTTCTACCACAGTTGACTAACACGGAGCATTCATTGTGTTATCCCAGAAGACTTTCAGATCTAGTCCGAGGAAACGGTCATGAGTGTCCAGTGACAGTATGGCCTACTTTGCCTCATTTATCTAAACATTTTTGAGATACAGGGGCTTGCACTGTTTCTTCTAATGAAAGGCTGGATTTACAGTCAGTTATAAATCATATTTTTATTCCAACAAAGTGACACTTGTGTTTTAATTTTATAATTGTTTAGACACAGAAAAGAGGAAAAGAGAAATTCCTCACTAACAATGCAATGAAGACAGACAAAAAAAATGGATGCTAATATGATATGTCACATTAAAGAAAAACTAATCTGTAAAAACAGCTAGTGACTAGAATGTAGACAGGGCTACGATGTGAACCTGGACTTCAAGGTATACACTTAACATGTGGTTGAACCAAATGCCCATAGTTCTTTACACCAAGATGTCCTAATCATTTGCCAATAGCATTGTAAAAGGGTATGGGGACTCAGGCAGAGCAATGCACAATGTATGTCAAATTGCATTCCCCCCTGTATAGAATATGTATCGTAGTGGAAATAACTGAATGCCCTGTAAGTTTGATTAACTAAAATAAAATGGGCATAAAAAGGTAAGAGCATCTACACCTGTACACCTGACAGAATACATTCAACATGGTATTAAAAAAGGGCCTGGCTATGTGGTGATGTACTATCATATTGGGGTCATGTGGATGACATTATTATGAGTGGCTTTGTCAGTTTTCCCTAGTCAGGAAACATCAGGATGGGTTTAAGGAAGAGAAAGAAGAAAGAGGCAGAGCTAGGCTCTAGCACAACAACAGACAGGTGTAAGGTAACATAAGTAGCCAGGGAAGTCATTAAAAAAAAAAGAAGAAGTTAAATACTGTTTGTTGGCATGCACAGTAACATGAAAAGGAACCCTGCCTGTGTAGAATGCTTTAAAACTGCAAGCATGCACACAGTGGTTACAGTTTAGCATCCAGGCTGCGCTAAGCTCAGAAAAGTCCAGCTTGCGTCAGATTCACTTAAAAGGGGTGGGGGGGGGGGGCAGTAAAACAAACACAAAGCACAGAAATAAGGCCAAGGTGAGGGGGTTCATCAGCCAGTACCATCATTGAGCATTCCATGCAAAAAATACCATAGTCATTCATTTCTATAATAATTATCAGATAACAGATCCTGGCGACCTAGTGGGTTTCAGATTGAACCAAGAGTGAACAACGCTTCCCAAAAATGCAGAGGACACTAAACTATCTCCATATCTAAGATATATTTAACAGCCAACTGTACACTAGTGATGCAGCAATGACCAGTAAGTTAATAATTAACTTCAAATAAGTTGTGTATTATCGGGACAATGCCTACACAGTTGATTTAGCAAACAAATAGTATATAGAATGAGGCTAATAAAGCCTTCACACCAAATACTTGATTTGATTTATTACAAGAGGCATTTTGATAAGAGGGTTTTCACAGTGCAGCTCTAACATCAGCTTAACCTGGGTGAAATGTCAAACCCTTGAAACCTGCAGTTATGAATGTTGGTCCTGCAATCCTCAGAAAAGCAACCACTTAATACTTACTTAAAGGGTAACTTTGGTTTTTTTCAACCTGGACCCTATCTTACTATGTTTTTGTTTGTAAGTGACTGATGGGAACAACAATTTTCTGAATAGGTCAAGTATTAGGCGTGAACGCTAGACTGGGTAAAGCCCGCCCACTCTTCCGGCGATTTGATTTTGCCCTGCAGCTCGGTCTGGAAACCTGCACGTTAAAATTCTCATGCCTCAGTTCAGAATTTTACAGGAACCAATCACAAACTGGCTTATCTACCTGGCGCGCTATTGGAGGGTTTAACACGATGACGATAGAGAAGCAACCAAGCAGCTTCTTGTTTACATTCAAACTAGCGGCTATCAAACGCCACCCAAGCGCAGCAACCCGTTGATGCCACTGTCGCTTCTACGTCACCCGGATCGTTGGTCCGATTGGTTGAAGGACTATCCAAATGAGTACAGAGTCATTTGAACTATGCACGTTGGTCACAACTCTTGTGCAGAGAAAACACAGAGCAGACTCCCCAGACCAATGTTCAATCTCAAATCTATAGAGCTGGGCTTGGTCTGGTGATAGTCGGACTACGTGAACACTGTAATCGGCTGCCACAGACCGGGCTGCATGTAACCCTATGGGGCAAATGTTCAGCGTCAGATTGGTCCACTAAAAGTGTTGTTTTCGGGTACAGAAAGGCTTAGATTGTTATTTTAAAGTGTCTGGCAACATTATGGTTGGATCTCTACAGAGACGGGCCTTTTTAATACCTCTTTAAGACCTTTGACTTTGAGGGAAGTGTTTTTTACGATGCTAAAATCACCGTTTCTTTACATTGAGTCTGATGATTTTAATGGATGCAAATTTGAGGATGTTTTTATGTTTAAAAAAAGGATTGTGCTCTTTAACAGAAAGGTCGACCTCCTTAGAAATCCTTTCCATAATGTTGTAAGACACTTGTAATATTAATCTGAGCCTGTTGACAGCAAAATAAGATCTTTTGTGAATGTAAATACAAGCTGCACTATTGCCCATAAACTTACTGCAGCAATCTTCCTTAACATTGGACCAATGTCAAAGATGGTTGTTCCCATCAGCCACTTAGACACAAAAACATAGATAAATAGAGTCCAGGTTAAAAAAAAAAAAAAAGAATTTGTAGTTACCCTTTGAGATCGCCATAACCTTTTTTCCTTTCCACTTAAAAGCATGAAGTCAAAGTGGTGGACTTTTAACAACTAAAAGGTTTCCTTCTCCTATGTGTTTGTGCAGTTTAGGGTGCGTCACTTATTGCACTTGCTGACCTTGCCCTGTGCCTATTTAACTAAGCTGTATGGATTCGTGGGGACAGTCCTGGATGCATACTGACTGCTAATGCTAAATGAGGCAAAAGACCCAGCTCAACAGGATCCAGCTGTTCACCCTTGGTTGTCTCCTTCCCATCTTGCCTGCACGCTCTGCTATTGGACAATAGGGCACTCACCAGTACATAGTAGTAAGCATACAACGCTGCCAGATGGTGAACTACAAAAAACTTGTCGCCTATCGCCTTCCAATAGAAAAATATTAGCAGCAGATCTGAAAAACAGAAGTACAGGGAAAGAGAAATAATATGTCATTAGTGCATTCCAAAAATGTAAAGTACATAACACTGATAAAGACCATGCTGTAAACTTTAAAAACTTTAAAATTGTCTTTGTATTTGTTATTTTATTTTTGACTAGCAGCATTGCATATATCCTATCACATCATCTTACCAATTAAGTGCATGTTCTTTTGGTCTCATTTTCACAAACATTACCTGGGTAAACTGTGTGTTTGTCTTACCCGATATGAGGTAGCCTGTTGTGATGGCAACATTAGTCTTCACCAGCGTAGGATCTCCCCTATTGAAGAATACAGATTTGGTTTGACTGGGTTTGTGCGATTCATTCAATCATGATGTAAGCGTTAAAAATGTCAAGACTTAAGTGACACCTTTCCAAGTGACCAGGAAGCACCTGAATGAGTAAACCACTTCCCAACTTGTAGGGGATTTCCCCAGTTCTCCCAAGCAGAGGTGGATTTCATCGGTAAGCCCTATCCACTTGGTTGTTGTTGCTATAGAGAGACGTAATCCATCTCTTGCGATGGAACCTATGGGACCACCTGACCTTATTTTTGTAACAATATGTACGCTAGTGAACGGGGAGAGACATATCATTTTTTGTCAATTAGAAAAAATAGTTTTGCAAGTGGACTAAAGCCCTCTTCGCACGGGAATAGTATCATCTAGAGACCTTGTGTGAATCCCCCCCACCCACACACAAAAAACACACAAAAAAATCCCCCCCGCCCACACACCCACACACCCACCCACACCCACCCACCCACACACACACCTGAGTTTCCTGTGGCGTATTCACGCGGGATAACAAAGCCTGCTTTTACTCAGATTTACTGACTTATCTGCACCACGAGAGTTGGGTATCCGGCGTGCGCAGGATGGCGAGGGTGAGGCCGTCGCTACCGTACTTCGATCGGGCCAGGCCTGGTAGAGGTTACCAGAAGCGCATACCCTATCCCTGCTGGGGCTACACCCACACAGCATCAACGTTTGCCGACTCGGGGACAGCCGACTCAATTCAAACAGAATTAAATAATTGTTTGTCTCTCGCTGTTCAATACCATACACACTTGTTTCATGAAGGGTGCCTGGGTAGCTCCCCTGGTAGAGCAGGCACAGGCCTGCCCTGCGGCCCTTAGCTGCATGTCATTCCCTCTCTCTCTCCCCTTTTATGTCTTCAGGTGTGCTATATAAATAAAGGGCTAAAATGCCCAAAAACATTATCCTTGAAAAAAAATATTACTTTTAAGAAAAGGTCCCATGATGGTCTACCCGTAGGGAGACTTAGCCTCTCTATGCCTGTTATGCTTTCCATGCTAGCACAGCACATTAATAAGGGTGCAAGATTTACAGCTCAATTTTTTGGTAATATTATATAACAATGGTTGTCTGATTTTACAAATAAGCAGGTTGCTCATTTCCAGATTTCATCAGCTCTTGCTAGCTAACAAGGTAGCTCTAACTCCTTGAGCTGGCTAAAACCTCTGTCTCCGTTTGACTTTATATTAATTCCAGAAAACCTGTTTTAAAACGAGAATCATGCAAAAAGATCTTAAAATATGCACATGATGGCTACATGCACAATATAATGCTAAGAGAATAAAGCTTAAGCTACATGTCAAGATCCTCACAAGTTGATGATCGATGCAGAAGACATGGAAATAAAAAGCAGCACTGTTCTTGTATTGCCAGACAGCTTATCCACTCTAATGTTACAGTAGTCTGATAATAGAAAAGAAAATACAGAAATAGAAATGTTATTTAAAACATAGCGCAACTGCATTTTGGCTTTCTTGTTCACATTTATAAACAATGTGTTTCACTTTGCAAGGGAACTAATACAAGCTTCGTAACACTGGGCTTGGCTGGCAGTGTTGGAGTGCTAGTGTTATCCTCAACTCTGATATAGGCAAGTCTTGGCTCCCATAAAGCGGATGTGACAGTTCTAAAAAATGGGGTTCTGCCATAACCTCTAATCCCACATAATAATGACATTAGCTATATGCTTTTGTTAACTAATGGCCCTTATGCTAGGTTACTACAGTAGGTAGTCAGTCTTCCCTAAACTAGGGAAGAAAAGATAGACCAACCTTAGAACTCGTTGTACACCTAGAATCCCTTTTATTAGAACTCCATGCACACCGCTACGACAAGTCCAAAGCTTGACAGACTTTCTGCGCCTACTGTTACTAAGCTACAACTCTGGCGAGCTGTGAAAAAAACTGGCACACTGTGAGAAAAACTCCAAAAAGTCTGGAAAATAAAAGTTGAAAACATGTGATTCAAAGGGAAACACTCACCAGACTGGGTCTTCATTGACGGCATCATCAAAGAACAAGATGTAGAGACAGAAGATCCCCACCAACAGTGCATGAAACGTTGACACCGTCCTGAAATGGAGAAACACACACACACGATGATCTACTCCGGTCTGACAAGGGCAGTACTGACACATTGGAGATGTTGTGTTCAATATGCTTGCCTAAAGGAATAGAGAGTATTTATTCATGTATGTGCCTTGGAGCTGCTCTATGGTTTACAGTGTTGATTGTCTTTGTACTCACAGTGAATCAACTGATTCACTGTCCTGCTACGGCTGCACACAGATTCAGACCAATTAGACTAAGAGATTAAACACTGCTAAAGGGTCAGGTGGAGCAGCACAAAGTCACAGTCAGACAGTTCTCAGCAATCAGTCAGTAGAACACATTAACAGTCACACGGACTGGAAGACTGTTCCAACAGAATCTGTAAAGTCATGGGCATCAACCCATAGCCTGGATTCATCAACCCTCTAAATCGTTCATTTTCATTTCCTCATAAACCCTGTGACAATTTCAATTCCCAGAGTGCTCTCATGAGTAATAAACTGAGTATGAGAGAAAATGAAAACGAGTGATTCATGCAAGTTGGACCAGGCTGCTTCCCTTCAAACACTTGTCCCTGCTGAATATCTGATTGCCTTCGATCTACAGTACAGCTTTCACTGTTCTCATAGTGCTTAAAGATCACGACAGCCTGCCTGTCACACTTAAGATACAAACACACGCCATCATTTTGCTCCAATCTAGTTGTTCTAGCCAGTATCTGCAATGCTCCAATAACAAGTTGGCAGATGAAACAACAACACAACAACAGATAACATTTGGCGGTTGCTTTATCAAATTGGCCGTTCATCAGTATAAACACTGTGTCCCTGACTCATATATTATTGCATCAGTACAACGCCATCCCCAATAGGAATGTTGGCGACTAGGTTGTACAAAACAACTTTTCTTTTTTGAAAAAGCACAGAAACAAGAAAGGGAAAACTATTTTTTAATGAATAATTCAAAGAATCTGTTCAAACTTAGCATGGTTTTATTGTCAGCTGGAGATTTGTACTTGCTAAACGCCAAAAAGCAAAGTCTCCACCATGCTGCCGGCACCTTGAACCAGTGGCGTGTAGAACAAACACTTCAAATGCAAGCCGCTGGTGAGTCAGATACTAGCGTACCAGGAAAAATGTGGACTGACTGAAACAAACCCGCACTGGCCAACATGTGAACTGAGAGCTGCGCCACACACTCTGCTGTACACAGCATGTCAAGATTCAGTCTCATTAGGGTCTAACGTTTATGTCAGGTCACCTTGAGTTCCATTCCACCTTCTGCTTGTCACTGAGACTGAGGAAGCTGGGGCTGACGCGAACGGACATCCAGGGGCTGACTTTGTGGAAGAGCCACTGGAAGGTGAAGAAACTGGTCACCGAGATGGTGAGAATAAGCTGGCTGAATGGGTCCATGGCCACCCAACCCCACTGTGGATAGATGGAGAGAGAAGAAATGTTAGGGAGAAGACTGGAACACTGAGCACATGCTCTGTTTTTTCACTGCAAAATTCTGAAAACAACTACCATGCATCAGAAAAATCCCAGCTGCCAATAGACATCTGGCCGTAACCAGACAAGGTGGATCTTTATGCCCCTAAGGCCTCTACCAAATACTGTCTGAGCTGAATTTATGACAAGCTGATGTGTCACTTCCTGGGTTCCTGTGTTAGAGCATGTGTGGCTCTTCAGACAAAACAAAATAATCAAGATAATCAGCCTGTGTGCTGAAACCAGTCTTTGTGGTTACACACACACACCCCTTCACATAAAAACAAAAGAAATGGGTATGCTCATCTTCCGTATCTACTACCCAAGAACCCGCCACATAAAAATGTCCTTTTAACCCCACCCTGGATTTTGTTTGCTTAAAAAAACAACTATGTAAAAGTGACAATATAATCACAATTATAGGTTACTATGCCCTACTTTAGAATGAAAGGCACAGCTACAGTATGTGTTGTGAAACAAAACCAAGCCTTTCCCTTAGTGTGTTGCAGGGAAGAGTGTATCTTCAAATTAACATGCACGGTTAATGAGTGACAATGTAATGACCGTTTCAGAGCTACCCATAAAGAGCTTACCTGATGTGAACACACCTGGCACAAAGTCGGTATACCGCTTTATATTTCTCTCTATCTCTCGTTACGTGTTGTGTAAAGCACAGAACAAAGTACACATTGCATTTAAGACTATGCGCCGGAGACACATGCTGGCACCCACGAGCATGTGCGTTTGAAACACCACCAAAATAACAACCTGTTTGATCATTAAATCAAACACATACTGTTTTTAATAGACAAGCTAGTGACTGAATGAAACTTGGATCCTCTATGTGCACATGCTCCTGAGCTGTGCACACAGCTGGGCACACAGCTGTTGTGTTCACTATTGCGGGTTGACATGTACACCAACAGGCAGCAGGAGTTCAGTGAATGCAACGCAGCCAGTGCATGGAGGAGAGAAATATCGAAGCAAACAAATAGCTTTCTTTCTTCATTTGGAGGATCTGACATCGTTACAAATATTGGGGGACGGAACCCTTGCCACAGGGGACCCTCCGTCCCCTGTGGCAAGTGTGCGCTTGAATTGTATGCACCATTATTCAGAGCACCACTTAAGCTGCTCCATTATTTGCATTGCATCAAGCCCACCATGTAAAGAAGAAACTTTTATAAAATAAAATCACTAAATAATTAGCCCTGCTTCTTGTATTGGTCTAGTATGTGTGTGATTTAATAACACAGTTCATTGATGGATCATTATCACAAAACTAAGTGTCAGACCAAATACTATGATATCAATATGTAAGGGATAATGTAGAGTGAGGCGGTTGTTATAGCGAATACAACCCTGACGGGGTGATCAGGACTATAATAGTTATGGGAGACTGGTATCACAGCTTTGCTAATGGAAGCTTGTCAGCCTGGTGTTGGATAATGAGGGTGGAACATGGCTGTTTTAAAGGGTGATCAGCTCAGGATGGTTCAATAAAATCTATTTCATATTGATCCATTATTTATTCCCAATCTAAGTGCCTTGAAGTAACATGATATGTAAAAGAACTCTGTACAAATGCATAAAGCCACCTAAAGATATATTTCGTCCTATCTATATGGATCAAACATGAGTTTATATAACAGCCAAAATGATCAGCTCTGCATACACACTGGCTTGTAGCCAGTAATGTATGTCAGTGACAGAAGTCCACTGTGGCCACTGTGAGTCAAGGCCACTGAACTGTACTATTTGCATATGGACTGATTTCACTCTGCCAGCTCTTGGAAAGAGGTTGAGTCCATCAACTTTACAGACATATGTACATCTCCCAAGCAAAAGAACCGAGTATATCCCAGTTAAGGCACAGGCTTACTGACATACGCACATTTCACTCCCTGGAGCTCTGGCCTTGGGTATTTTATACCTGCCGTTGTTCCTTTATTACACTAAAGACATTTTTTAATCCAAAAGTGCACCTTACTTAAACAATTTAGCCAAGAAAATGTCACCAGGGAATTGAAAAGGCGATTTCCACAGAGTCCTCTCCTTTTGTCTGTCTTGTAATGCATAGGCGGGCAGTGAGCACAAGTACCTAAATGTAGCATGCTGCAAGGCAGACATACTTTTTGTCATTGGTCGAATACTTTTAGAGCCCATGCTGCGATTGCATCTGTAGAGATATTTAGATCTAGGTAAGACTACATTCAGTCATTCTTACAAAGTGCAGAGAAGGATTGTTTAGGGTGTACCCTGTTGCCAAGGGCAAATTGTTACACAGGTCAACTTGAAGCTAGAGGACAGCTGAGGCACCATTGTGTAACAAGCACTACCAGTGTCTCACAAAAAAACAGTGTTTTTAACAATCACATGTCTGTTTCTTTGGCAGATTTATACATTTTATAGCCCACAAAATAAACACTGAATTTACTATGGTCCTAATGAGCTGCTTACACACTTCCTGGCAGATCTGTAACAGAGCTGGGATTTACTGCCCTTAATTCAAGGTAGACCAGTGGTGAAAAAGAAAAAGGGGACAGACACTATAAACTCCAATCATGACTCAAGCAAGGCATCAACAGTCAATTAATCCATTTCCCATGGTAGTATCAAGGCACAAAAGCAGATGTCAAAATGGATCTGGCTATAGCAAGGTACAGATATGCCTTTAGAGGAATTAAATCCAACTAAGCAGTCTTATTCAGACCCCCCCCCCCCATATACTACTGTCTCAAACATAAGGATAAGTGGAATCCTTGGTCCGCCTTTAACATAGGCCCCATTTTTTGTGAAGGGATGTTTATATTCACTCTATAGGACTGAAACAGGTTTTTTCTTGTGAGAGTCAGCTTTATGTCCCTATAACTACTGACAGGTAAGGTTAAAACACGCTTGAGGTGGACTTCTTTTTCCCATGTAGGGCTGGGCGATATAGAGAAAATCAAATATCACAATATTTTTGACTAAATACCTCAATATTGATATTGCAATGATATTGTATGGTTGACTATTGGTGCTTTAACAAAATGTTATTTACACAATGAGATTTTTGATAAATATCTTCCAGAAATTATTTAATGAGTTAGTGGGTAAAGGTAAATAATAGATCAGCTAGAACAGTCGGGTAAGTTCATTGACAACAATGACATCACTTTACATCGCTGTAACGCGGCCTGTAAAACCAGGTAAAGACGACACTTACCATATTACGATGAATCCAAAATTTAAGACGATATCTAGTCTCATATTGCGAAATCAATACAACATCGATATAATGCCCAGCCCTAATCTCATGGCACGAAAATTTCACTTTATGAGGTTTTTTAACATTTCTATGACTTCCCCCAGTGACTAGAACTGGTGATAGGTGTGAACCGAGCCCTGTGTATCCTGCTCTGCCTTTGAGAAAATGAAAGCTCAGATGGGCCGATCTGGAATCTTGTCCATTATGAGGTCATAAGGGGCAAGGTTACCTCCCCTTTCTCTGCTTTGCCCGCCCAGAGAATTTGTCAAACGGGCAAAGTGGCAGTTGGTCAAGACAACCCCCCCACCCCCACCCCCTTAAACGCTACAGGCACATACTACAGAAAGCTCATCGTGGGACTGCCTCTAGTGGCTGTAATTTTGCACCAAGGCTGAATTTTGGGAAACTTCAGATATGGTATTAGTGGAGCACTAAGGGTATGTAAAAGCACTTAAAGAGCACCATGTCATGGGACCTTTAAGAGGAAATGATAGACCCACGAAAATACCTTAGCTATGTGCATCACAATCAATTGCCCAAAGAAAACATTATCATTGAGTAATTCTGGTTTTCTTTAAAGCAAGGTATACCCACACACACCCACAGGTTCTGTAGCACTATCTTTGTGGGGACCAGTCATTGACATAATGCATTCCCTAGCCCCTTACCCTAACCCTATCCATCACCATCACAACTAAATGCCTTAACCTTTACTCTAACCAAAGCATAACCCTAAAACCAAGTCTTAACCCTCAAACAGCCCTTCTAAGTTGTGGGGTCTAGCATTTTGGCCCCCACAAAGCTGTCCGGACCCTACAAGTATACTGGACTCCCGTGTTTTGGACCCCACAAATATAGGTAAACAAGACCACACAAACCCACCCACGCATACACAAACACACACGCACGCGCGCTTCACGCCGCATTGAATGGCCAGCTGGTCTTGCTGTAACATAGTGTTTTCGAAAAAAATGTATGTGTGTGCGTGTGCGTTTGTGTGTGCATGTGTGTGTGTGTGTGTGTGTGCGTATCAGCCATATGATATGACGTTATGGAAAGAGTGAAATGTGAAGATTCCCAAACGGGCCTACCTTGTGACTTTCATTAAGATGATTCGCGCCTCACTCTCTCAACTGGTTATGGCTTCCAGTGTGTCGTTCGCGAAGCCGTGTATGTTGAGTCAACGCCACAGCCATGTCGAGTCATTTTTGATAAACAAGCCCGCCTCCCGCTCCGGTCCACACACACGCTAGCAACTTGTGGGGGATGCGTCGGGGCCGGAGCTCCGCGTATGTGGCAGCTTTGCGGCGTTTAGCGAGAATCCCATCCCACACCGAACGTGCTTAATTGCAGAGGTGCAAATCCTGCAGCTCGACGCTCGATTACGGAAACGACAGGGGGGGGGGGTATGTACCTCTCTCTCTCTCTCCCTCTCTCTCTCTTTCTCTCTCTCTCTCTCTCTCGCTCCTATAGAGATCAAATTACAGCTGAATTCTTAAAGACACACACACACACACACACACACACACACACACATGAACACTACCACAGTGGTCTGCCCAAGAACACTCACTGCGTCTATTTATAGCCCAGCCTTGGTGAACCGATCCAGGCTAAATCAGACAGGATAGCCAGTAAAGGAAAACTGCAGCCGTAGCCGACTGGTCTTAAATCAATGAATCCTCCAGTGAAGGCCTTTACATCTAGCCCTTCACCGACACCATTACATCTTTTACATGAATCACGTTTTGCCATTTATTGAGAAAACAGATCAATGGGCTACTTTGTGAGAATTTGTGACCATCAGAGGCTGTAAACCTTGTCACTTACTGGGTTGTAATTCAATAAAAGGTTGCATTTATGGACAAAGGGGAGTTTTACCAAACACACAACAGCCATAGTGCACTGTGTCCACCTACATATTATCAGAGGGCAGGTGAGAAAATCCAATACTGTTTTACAGCACAGATATGTGCCTAACTCACAGTCAATAGAGCAACCACAAATAAACTGTCCCGTCCCCAATACATAATTCATTTATAAGAGTATTTTTCACCATCAAAGACTTGTCTTCAACCACCTCACTGCTGGAAAACATTAACAGACATCAGAGCAAGCATGAGCAGACAAAGTTTAACATGTTTAACAGAGTCAACTGGGCTTTGTGTAGAGACAGCACTCATACCATTGGTTGTTTGGCAGGTTTAGCAGGTCTTGCAGTGTGATGAGCCCACGAAGAACCAACGACAGACTCCAGGTTGGCTTGGTATGGTGCTGTCTGTTAAAGCGTAACTCTCACCTAAATGCAACCTAGGGGCTTTTTGTGAATGTAACTTTCGATTAAAAGCCTATTTAGTGCTTTTTGTAAGCTTTTAACCTGAGAAAATTGTGAAATAAACACATAAATGGAGCATGGTCACTTTTCGTTAGCAGCACAGTTGACAGAGTTATTGCTGGATGAAGTTCAGGGTCACCGGTAACCTCTTGGCACGTGGCGCATGTTATCTTTTGCCAAACTAAGTTTGGCTAAGCGCTTCAAGTTCACAGGGCACTGTTTTTATTTTTCAGTGGCCTTCAAATCTGTTCAAGGGAGCTGGTAATTGTCTGGTCTGTACAACCATGTGACCAAGCCTTCCTGGTTAAACCTATGAGGAAACTAAAGTCTCCGGACGGAACAGTTCACAGGGTCACGAGACACAGAGGCTAGTCCACAAGAGCAAACGGCCAACTACAATGCAATCAGTTTATGGGGGTGTATTTACAGTTTTTGTATAAAGAAAAAGGTTCTGTGTATGTTGTTTGGGGGCAGAGTCATCTGACATTGGAAATCATTAAGAGTCCAACAATCATTTTTCTGCAACCTAGATGCATATTCAGCACCTATTCAGTGGCCATTTTTGAAACTGCAATGCTATCTATGTGTTTTCATAACACATCTGTGTCAAATGTGTTGCATTTATCGCAGAATGCACAATTTTGCTCAACTGCTCGACTTATGGGACCTTCCAAATCATTTACTTTCGTAAGACATCCAGCTCAACTCATGGTTAATGTAAAAGCATGGCATTCTTGGCCCCCAGTGGCCTCAAAATAAAAGATCTTCACATTTTTTGCCAAGTTGAGCTTCCCTTACCATATAGGACCAGCTACTTTGGAAGAATCCAGCTCCAGTTAAAAACAACCCAGTTTTTATAACTTGATGGCAAGACCTGGAAAAGGGAATTGTAACTGGCTGCACAATCTCGCCCATTGTCTTCATCATGGCAGAGAACCTCCTTATTACAGCTGCTGGAAAAGAAGCCATGGGAATCAGGCATTTGACAACCCCCAATAGGGGCTTCATGGACGATCTCACTGTGACAACCACAACCCATGTGGGGGCGAGGTGGGTGCTAACAGTGCTCAACAACACAGCAACACGGGCCAGAATGAAGTTCAAGCCAAAGAAATCCAGGAGTATGGTGATCAGAAAAGGCAAAGTGACAAATAAGTTCGAACTGCAAGTGCAGGGAGAAGCCATTCGATCAACAGAGGAGAATCCAATCAAATGCCTTGGATAGTGGTTTGAGGGTTCACTTACCGACAGGAAGAACATCCCCAGCACTGAACAGCAGGCAGAGGACGGGCTAGGAAGATTAAAACATCAGGACTACCAGGGCAATTCAAAGCGTGGCTCTACCAACATGGACTGCTGCAGAGATTCATGTGGCTGTTGACAGTGTACGAAGTTCTGGAAGGAGAAGAGAGGAAGATCAACAAGTACCTCTGAAGTGGCCGGGAATCCCTCCAAGTTTCACTTCAGTGGGCCTGTGTCACCTATGGTGGAGGAAGTCAAGGTGGCAAAGTGCAGAGTTGTGATGACGTTCAAAACTCCCAGGATGAAGTATGACATGCAGGCGTTACCACATCAGGACGCAAGTGGGCTGCCGACACCTCTGTCGTACAGGCTGAAAACATGCTGAAGCTACGTGACATCAATGGAATGCCATACACTGGATGACGAGGTCTCGGAACTTCCCATCTCCAACAATGGGGGAACACACACAGTCATACACTGTGGCCCAGGCTGCTGTCCAAGGTGCCAACTGCTCTTTAGATAAACGCTCACACACATTTACAGTCAGATGGCGCAGCATTGGGTGCAACTCAGGGTTCAGTGTCTTGCCCAAAGACACTTCGACATGGGACTGCAGGGCCAGGGATCGAACCATCAACCTTCGGATTGGCAGGGAACCGCTCTACGACTGAGACACATCCGCCACAGAATAGGACATATGACAGTATGAGAGTGTCCACTTGGTCCTAAAAAAAACGAGTGTGGCATGAGCTGTGTTCAAGTCATTACTCTCACTTAAATCTTTTTTAGTAAACACCCAAATGCTTCCAAATGACCAAATAGACATAACGTTAGCATCAAGTACTATTTTAAAAGGCTAGTCAAGGCCATCAGTAACAAGACTTCTAGTCTGAATATAGCATCCATATGAATCACGTCTCTTCGTTCGCACCCCCCAGGAGTATACTTCTGAACCACAAGGTATAAATAGGGCTCGCCAACATTTCAAGTTCATTTTGGGTGTTGTAGCCTAAATGGCTTTCCCCACAGCTTTCAATGGGAATGAATGTCTTTTTGATCTGCTTCTTAAGTACAGTACTTGCCAAATTGCTCAAACACTGTATTAAAAAAACAATATATATGTGAAGGTTTGCAAATAATAAAGAATTAATCTCTCCCTTTATGGTATAGGTACTTAGACAGTAGGAGGGTTGTTATGGTTTCATTTGTTGGTTAATGTTGACAATAAGTGACCCGCTTGCTCACACAACTTTAGTTTAGACCGTAGGTTGCATTAGTTTAAGATATGCCAGTTTGGCTCAATATTCTATTTCTATGGCCCAATCTAGGGAGGAATGCACCTAAAATGTATTTCAATAGTGTGGCTTTTTGATTTTATGTAATCAATAAATAAATAGTATAAATGAATTCATTTGCTTGATTGTAACATTCCACATCATCCCTGCGTTATACAGTACACACATCGGAGTTGGCTGTCTTACAGTACTGGCTACTGCCACATAGCGGTGCTCCATCTCCATGTTACTCACCCTGGAATTGTTTCCTTTGTTGTGGTTTTATACATGTAGATCCATTGGTTATGGTTGTTTTTTTACTTACAGAATAGTTTAGTAATTCATTTGAAATTATTTATTTAGAATGTTTGTTACCCAAGAAAGTTGACTTATTTTGGGGAGGTAGCGTGCTGTCACAGAAACTAACTTCTTCAAAATTATAAAAGGTAAAATATAGTTTTTATTATTCATACTGAAATACAAAATTTAAGATACATGCAGTGGTAATGTCATAAATATAGTAGATCAACATAAACAAAAATGATATACCGTATATAAAAACACAGAAATAAATCAAGCTCATGGAACCTTCCACTGTAACAGCTCCTTTCGTTGGTGGAGAACAACCATGTGCTTGGCATGTACAAACAGATTTTTGTTTTCATCGTATTGTACTGAGCAAAAAGAAATAAAAGCAAAGAAACCACATATACATTATACCACTTACACATATGTACTTTGGTCAATAAACAAAAAGCAATGCCAAGCGGCAGGATGATAAATGCACTGATCAGTGGACTGGATCATTCAGATGTAGTATGAAATATGATATGCAATTTAAAAGAAGCTTTAGTGATCAATGTGGAATAGTCAGTTTAACAAAAACATTGAATTAGTGGTAAAATACACATACACATAAATATATTGCAATACAATGAACGCTAGATGACTAAAGCAGCACAGTAATCGGTTCTGATGACTAAAAGCATCTCGAGTGAGTGTACCGTAGATTCCTTCTGCCCGACATCTTAGTAGACCTTTAATTTTAATCCTACAAAGGCTCTTTCTCACAAAACCGCTCAGGACTCAGATGTGTTTTCTCCCCACAGGCAGTTTGACATTTTATATAGATACATGGAGCTTTTACAAATATAGATAATATGCATGTCAAAATACTGTCACACAATATATGATAAAAAGGCACAGCGGGGTTTTGAGTTGATAATATCTAACTGTTCACACTAGATCAAAACTAACCATAACAAAATGTATAAATATCACAATAGTGGGCCTTATAGGTCCTTATTCCTCATGCTTATGTAACTAACTCGTTACACTGGAAACAACAAGCCGGACACTGTTTGAACAGAGCTCCATTATTGAGCCAATGGTGACACTATTGTAAACCTATCACAGTAATAGTATTTTTTTAACTGACTCATGATCACCGGGTTGAGTGCATAATTACACCCCAATTGAAAGCTCTAATGTGAAAGTGTGGCTTAGATTATTAGTGTCATTCACCATGTAAGAATAGCACCATGGAGCTACATTACAAGCTTGCAGTAAATAGAAGTTTACATAGAGTATGCACACAGCAGGCACATGATCACATGATGCATGCATGCACATCCATTCACACAGTTTAGACCTGAGAATGCCCAAGTAATGATACATGAAATTAAAATCAAGATGAAAAAAAATGTGAAAATTAAAAGTACATTTGCTCAAGTAATTTTACTAGCCAAAATGTATTCTGTATAGAGGGATTAAAACACACTTGAAACGGTCTAAAAATAAATACACAATCGCAAAATTGGCTACAAGTTCTTCCATGACATGTTATAATTGTTTAGGCATGTACTGTATGGCACTCAGCATTGCTAAACACAACTAAAGTTATGTACTCCTAGTTGATGTAGATGATAACATGGTAATGGCATAATGAAGAGCTCAAAATGGTTCTCTCCACATCGTTTCTTCCAATAATATCTAAAACTAAATTCTTTGTAAAAGGCTTCTTATGGCTAGAAATGAGCTGAGGAGTCCCAGTCTGCTCGTGTCGGAAGAAAATGCGTTCTTCTCAAACTATTTTTTACAGTCTATGGTTGTAAAAGCGCACATCAAATATATATATTTTTTAACATGTATGTCCTACATGTACAGTTTGGCAAAACCTTGAGGTACACCTGAACACACTCCAAGGCACAGTGGTGCACCATAGCACATTTCAGTTCTCATTACGTCTTTGGGATTGAACCCGATTGCCTAACAATTCACAAATTATTATATGGTATATGTCTACAATTTCACATGAATGCTCAACATACGACTGTAAACCCTCCCCATCTTGCAAATGAGGCGAATAAACCGTTGCAAAATTACCTTGAGAAACTTATTGCTGCTGTTGGACATAACAGAAACTGTTTTTTCAGCATAGATGACAACAACCTCCATCCGGACACGTACGAATCCAAGGATAAAAAATAGGAAGAGGAAACGTAGTCCTTAAAGCCACAAAGCGCTGTAGCCCGTTGGCTTATCCCACTCCGTCACTACACCATAAACTGCGTGTAGCCCTCAGCGCCCGTGACAATCACATCCATCCAGATCCTCATGGCCTCGGGAGAGGGAGCAACCATGTAGTAGACTCTGTCATGAGTCTTTACACTGAAAGTCAACGAGGGGTTTGGGCTCTGAAGGAGAGACAGGAAAGAAAAGAAAGGTGAAGGATGAAACAACAACAGGAGGGAGGAAAAAGGAGAAAGGCAGAGAGATGATGTAGCAACACACACACACACACACACACACACACACACACACACACACACACACACACACACACACACACACACGTACCTTATGTGCATTCTTTAAGTGATCATAGTACACTTCTTCAATAGCTTGGAAGTAGATGACTCCTTTCAGCTTGGCTTCATGTTTGTCTGCAGAAGACATAACAGTTACTATGAGAGATAAATATAAACAAAATGTTTAAATATAAAGTTTGTAAATATACTTTAGTGATAACCCTAGCTAAGTTGCATCAATTTAGTTCTAACATACCAGATACCTGCAGGAACTTTATTTCATGGTATGTGGGAATGTCCACAGAGACTCTCATTCTGGAGGAAGGTGTTGAATCTGGACTGACAGGCCAGATCACTGGCGAGGAAGTGCCCCTTAGCCCCAAATTAGGCTTATTAAATCTCTACCCAGACGGCTGTAACCTTGAAAAGTTAGATCTCTACTGAATATTTTTTTTCTCGAAGCCAAACGATGCCTGGATCATGGAAATCTGGCACAGCTTGTGGAATATTGCAATGGTTAAGGGGAATTACTTTTTACTTAGCTTAAGAAAAGATAAGTTACGCAACATAAAATAGGCTTGACAAGTTTCTGAAAATTTTGAGCATTTTCTTGGATGCGGATAGTTGAATTTTTTTTCCCCTTTTTTTTTGTCCAAATAAGAGAACCTTATCCTAATGCCTGTAGTGTGCCATCTGTACTATACGATGCTGAGAGAAACAACTGCTGTATGTATTTCGGGTAAGAATACACCTATGGATGTACAGATTCATAACTGTGGGTACTACATCTACTACAGTTCATTCTTTGTCCCCTTTCTGTTTTATGTTATGTGCCTTGTTGTACTGTTTTTGTTTGTCAAATGTACAAAAAACTCCATAACTTTTTTTTTACAAACAGTAAAGTACTGTAAGTGCTGTAAGTAAGTACTGTAGCGAGTTTCATTTCAATTTCAAATGCATGTAAAACATCATATGAAATGTGTTTGAATATATCTGTGAAATACTATGTGGATGAAGTGCACACCCGTCTGTGTACGTCTGTGTATTTGCATCTGCATGTAGTAGTTTTTGTGCATCCCGTGCCCTACCGGAATAGTAGGAGAGCGTGCGTCGGTTACGGTCAAAGACGAACCAGCGTTTCTTCCAGGTTTTGATTTTGCCTCCCATTTTAATCAAGTAGCCACGGCAGGTCTTTTCAGAGATGGATAAGTGGAAGCACGAGTCTGGGCTGTGGCCCGCCGACTCAATGTGAGCCCGCAAGTCAAAATCGTCCTTTCGCACTGGCAGGTACCGTGTTAGCGGCCGAGACTGGAGAGAAAAGAGTGAATGGGTTCATTGAAAAGGGGAGGGCATTGGTTCAAGTAATAATAATAAAAAAGCAACCACATATTTGTAATTTCTTTTGTGTTCATATAATTCATACCAATCATGCCGAAGTGTATGATAGTGTGTTAGATAGATTAAAGTATAAGATTCTTTCTTCTGCTGCCAAGAGTTGATGGTCCAGGCAAGAGAAAAGAAGATGATGGATGAAGTTTATACTAAGAAGTGTCAGACATGATTGAAACCAGAGAGAGAGAGAGAGAGAGAGAGAGAAAGAGAAAGAAAGAGAAAAAGAAAGAGAGAGAGAGAGAGAGAGAGAGAGAAGTATGCATGAAAAATACAAAAAGTTAGCTACAGAATAAAGATGGGAGACTTTGTTGGAAAAGTCAAAAGGTTAGTTCTAAAAGATGACATCAACCCTTGGAAAGAATAAATTATATATTGAGAAACACTTTCCAATCATAAATGAATATTTTTGATTGGAACGTAAATAGTTCACGCTCCCGTGAACCCCGGGAAAGTCCCGTTTTTCGTAAGTTTTTCGTCCCTACCTGTGCCCTCTGTTTCTCGCGCAGTTTCACCTCCCGGTCGATGAGTTTTTGACGTCTGCTTGTCTCCTCTTGTAGCCTTTTCTCCAGGTCCTCCCTTCTTTTTCTCTCCTCATCCAGCGCCTGATTTCGTACTTCCATCTCTTGCTCCTGAGGAATAATGAAATTGTTACACAAGTTTAAAACACACAAACACCTATGGATATAGGGCAATGCATGCCAATTTTGCCATTTCTGAAGAACAGTTAAAAGTACAGTGTCCCTGTATCTTTAAGTTTACAGATTTATCACAAAGGCACATAATAGGACAACATTCATGCTTTTATATTTTTGGCCAGTCCCTACCAATAACAAACTAGAAAACAGAAAAAGAAAAGATGAAATCATTGTTATTAGGATTTTATGACAAACTGACCTTGTGTTCGAGGAGGCGGCTCTTCTCTGCCTGGGCTTCTCTCAGCAGACGCTCCATCTCCTCTAGCTTGGCCATATTTGAAGTACTGGCACTGTAGCACACAAACACATTCAACACACATCAGGAAAAGAAGTTTTTTCTGCACAGTAAACTACTTGGCGTATAGTCATGGGAAAAGAAACACCACATCAACTGTTACATGGCTGAACCTTAAATCCACTGAACATGTAAATACACAGAGCAGTTGCCATGCGTGACAAACCGACTCCATTCAGACTTCCACATGTGTTTTTTTAGGAGTAACATTTTCTGAGAATTTCAGTGTCGGTGCCACAGTTGAAAATGTAAAGGTTACAGACACCGTGGTGGAATATATTGCCTTTAATAACAACTAAGCAAAATCCAAATTTGAGAAAAAAGCATCTTAGGTTAAACCTTTATGTAATAATGCAAGTGTTCAGAGAGAACACATGGCTTAAAAAGTTCTGTTAAGCATTCCGACTGAAAGGCTGCACTCCTGAGAATACTCCTGATTTTCACTGTTTATGCATGTGTTTGTGTGTGTGTGTGTGTGTGTGTGTTTGTGTGTACTGAATCTTAGAGGAAATCCACAAGGAAGGAAGCCTGGATGTTGAAGTAATCTGAGGATCGCACCATCTCACTTTTCTCTGTCTCTGGGTAAGACTTTCTGACTCTCTGCTGTGTCTTCGGTTTAGAAAAAGCAAACCAAGTCTAGCTTCAGGTCTCTCACACTACAGATGGTCCACACATGAAGTGCATTCTTGACTGTATCACAGGCAAGGGAATTGAGTATATGTTTGTCATGTTAAACAGTCTCTCTCTCTCTCTCTCGCTTTCT
>NC_048428.1:9358282-9359099 GCF_013103735.1 Etheostoma cragini | reverse complement strand
GGAGGAGAGAGCGAGAGAGGGAGACAGCGAGAGAGAAAGGGGAAAAAAAGTAGGGTACCTCAAGAAATCAGAAATTAAGAAAAAATACAGGAGGGAGGGTAAGAAAAATGAAGAAAAAGAAGAGCAAGCAGAGAAAGAAAAGTGCTTTCCCGCTCTCTGTATGCTCCCTGTGACTGCAGTATATGCCATATTTAAATCTTGAACATGTATTTAGACTCAAACTTATCTTACATCACACATTCTTTTTCACTTTCATTACTCACATAAACATTGATCCAAACCAACTCCAACCTCACTGTAACATCAATCCTCTCCCCTCTTCCTCCCATCTTCTTGATATTCTCTTACCTCCATCGATGAGAGGGACTCCCACTCATAGTCATTGTAGACCAGCCCAGTTCAAATCTATTCATTCAAGTATTTAGATTACTGGAGAAGAAGTTTATTTCTCTTACTCAAACCCTTATATCTCCAGAAAACAGGACACATCACTGAAAAGATGACAGAAATCCCAGGTCTATCATGAACTTTTTTTTCAAGCACTGATGCAGGTTCCAACACACACGTCTTTCAATCCAATGTGGAACACAATCCAACACATGGTCAATCTGCAAATGGTTTGGCACTGTGCAACATCTATCTGCAGACACTAGACCATACCATTCAGAGAGACCAGAGGAGGGGTGACAAATGCAAGCACTGAAACAAGGGAGAGAACGAAAGCAAACACACATGGTTTTGGTCCAGACTGGGGGGGGTGGACCCCTAAATGTACCTCCACACTTGTACTGGTTCACACAAACACACACACACACAC
>NC_048428.1:9344973-9358272 GCF_013103735.1 Etheostoma cragini | reverse complement strand
ACACACACACACACACACACACACGTCCGTCTTCTGTAACTTGACCCTTAGAACACTAATCAAAAAAGAGTCCCCCTTAACTCACATAACACACATAGTTCTACACATCTTGTTCTCCAAGGAGGGACCATGAAAGGCGGGAAACCTTTGCCTTGCAGCTCCACACACTTTTTGAATTAACTCGCTTTCTACTCTCTCTGTTGTCCCCTCACCCCCTTTGTACAGTCAATGCTTCATATTATGAACACAAAGGGACGTTGTTGTGCTTTTGATTTTTCAATTCTCTGCTTGTCATATTTTAACTCTTCAACCACTCTGTAATTCACTTGGGTCTTGGTCCGTCAGATATTTCAAATCAGTTCATCAGCATTTATTACACACAGAAATATTCAAGCTCAACTTATTTTACACTTTAGTCAGAAATACACACCACTGATGTAATTAACTTTTTTGTTTGTTCTGTTCCTATTATAAATATCCACAGACATAAACGTGTGTCCATACACAAACAACGCGTCGAGCCATGAGACTTACCTGGAGACATTATCAGGTGAGCAAGCAGAGATGCTGGTTTCAATGGAGTCGGTACTATCCACACTCATTGTGTCAAAGGCCTGGTTGTCACGGTACCCGAAGGCATCGAGGTAGACGTTGGTCTGGGAAGCTGCTCGGGAGCCGGGCTGACCTGGAGAAACACAGAAAGAGAAATAAATAAACAACATTAGTGAATCATGTTAGTTCTTCTTTTTCTTATGCATGTGTGCACACTATGGTTGTACCTGTCTCTGTCACTTCATCTGGGACAACACTTGGCCCAGACTGCTTCAACTTTGGATCACAATTCCCGGCCACTATGAAGCGCTCTTAAACGTTAGTAAAAAGTAAAACAAAACCCTAGGGGTGTAACTATTCTTGTTAAAATGTGCCCAAATAGTAAGACTCACACAGGACATACAAACACACTGCAAAACGAGCACATGCAGGACAGCAGAGACCAAAATGTAGTTTAGGCAAACCAAAGATGTCTGGAAAGAAAGTGAGATGTCCTCAGAACTAGAAGGCGGAATGAATGCAAAACGATGATGCAGATACTGGAAAGAGGGACTAATTGTAATTCAGTCTCTGGGACACAGGAAGAAGCACAAAAAACCTGATACCATCTGCCCCATGGAGCAGACCCACCCATCTGATGAGCCAGATCAAGGGACCAAAGGGACTGAGGGACCAGAGATATGTACCAGTGTCCGGGAAATACAGCAGTACTATTTCACCACAGCAAGGCACACAACATTTCTTCTAAAAGTGCAGCAATTAAAGAAATTTCTTTAAAAGATCAAACTTGGTTAATGCATGTGGTTAGTCTGCACATAAATATTTACACTTTCATTCAAAATAGTAAGGCCATGTACATGTTAAACCTGACATGGAAAAAAAGCACAGGGTCCTTGATGTATTTCCTTCATCTTTCAGCAGCTACATCTGCGTTCAAAACCAAATGTCAGCACACAGCCAAACAAAGGGCAAAGGGAATAAACTCTGGGGTGAGTGAACGGCACACTTTCGTAATGATGGGAAATGGCTGGTTAATGTTTGTGATAGGAAGTTGACTTAGAAGAAATCTACTTCTAAGTGTATATTGTTTTTGTAACAACCCTCACATAATAATTTTTAAATTGTTCATACTCATGCCAGCACCTCTGCTTTACACTTACACTTACACACACACACACACACACACACAACTTGATGGAGCAGCTCTTCTCCCTTTACATTCCTGCCCTATCTCCGCTGACAGATAAACAAATGAGAAATGTTGTGATCCAACAAAACACAATGAGGTGCACACCCACAAACAATCCGTAATAAGGATAGATGTTACCATATTAGGTGTATTTTCTTGTGACAACCCAGTGACGAGTGTGTTTCTTAGCGCAAATGAAGAAGATATGAATAAGAAAGAAAACTGACAGATAAAGATACAGTAGTCATTTTAAGTAAAGTTACAAATATTCCCATGTATTTGTGTTCCTACATGTACTCTCTTGAGCAGTATATAATGTATAGTTTCTAAGTTTAACTTTATTATAAGGATTCCCATTAGCTAACACTTACCACTTTGTCTTCCTGGGGTCTAAAGCAACATGTCATGACCCATACAGGAAAATAAAATAAACATAACAAACTCTAACAAGTATAAACAAATAAAGTTATTGTGTTTGTGCATGTGTACCTTTATGCAGACGTCGAGATTCAGTTTCCTTGTTGGATAAGGAGAACATTCTTGGGAGAATGCTGCCACAACTTGTGCTCTGTACCAGGGGATGATGGGCCTATAAATGACCAAGAAGAGAACAAACCTTTTTACTTACATGTGTCAGTATTAGAAACAATCGGCTTGCATCTTTGAAATGACACAATATGTATAATACACAATACAACTGAATGTCAAACTTGAGAAAATAAGCTACAGACAGACCAAGAAAAAGTAGAACATAAATGCATTTTTACTGACTTGTGTCATTTATGCATCCATTAGCATCTACATGAAAGCGTACCTTGGCCGGGAAGATGCGCCCCAGTGTTGCACACGTGAACTGGGGGGTCATGATGGGTGTGGTTTTCTTCCTGGGTAATGTGTCACTTAGATGAAAGCCACCTTCTCTCTCAGACCTTTTCCTCTCTTCCAGCAAACGGAAATGCTGATCAAACACAACAGAGGGAAGGGATATACACCATTAATTGATTATCAATTATTCATCATTGGCATTTTATTTTAATCTTATCAATGATCAAAATGATCCAATGTCATTTTGGGTCACATTGCATTGTTTGCATTTTTTGAAATATTTTAAATACATAATATTGTATATATATATATATATATATATATACATACATACATACTGTATATACTGTATGCACACATATAAATACATACATACATACACACACTTACACACAAACTAGAATAAAAGTAAAATAAAATGTGTTCAATACAAACGACTACATTAAGTACTTGGAGTAAGAGATGTACCGATATGATGTAAATATGAGACAATAAGTGATTTTTTTCCACGGGCATGCAGATATTCATCTCAACAGACCATCCGTCAATAAGAAGAGGGGAGCCAGATTTCCATGAAACTGCAATTCACTTCTTAGCCACACATAGAGCAATTTCAATGAATTTGAGTTGTGCTTTATTTAGAGAACGGTGAATACTTGTAATGTTTCCCAATAAACAGAGTTCAGGGTCCACAGGAACATTAACTCCTGTGATCCTGGTTAAAGTGGAGTTGGAGTGTAGTGGAATAGTTAATCAATCTATACCAGGCATTGATAATAGTTGACAAACTGTTCTGACACAATTCTGTCCAAAACGGTTCCTAGATTATAACATTGAGCTCTGACTCCCATTTCATTCTAGACTTATGCACCCCTGGTTTGGGCCGATACATTTTGAAAATAAATGTATGTTTGCCCATTATAAAGAAATATGTCAACAATATTCATGATGGGTAGAGTCAATTCAGGACCCAAAGTAGCTCTCAGAAAGGATCTTAGTTGGAGATAACAGTAAAAGGTTTGATTGGACAAGTTATATTTCCTCTTTAAGTGCTCAAATGACATGAAAAGTCCTTTGACGAGGCAACTCTTCAAGTCTTGGATACCCCTATGGTACCACATGTCCATAATCTTACAATCCAGAGTCATGGGTATTACTTCATTTTGCTTTAAAGGTGTTTTAGGGGAAAGTCCCACCATCAGTCTAAAACCTTTGTGAACCTCATACCAAATTTTTAGCAGATGCCTTAATATAGGTTTATCTGTCCTGTTGTGAACAGTACCAGAATTATGCTTAGAAATGAAGTCACTGTGGACCTTTTCTCTCAGGGGGTGCAGTCCGATTTGTGTCCAAGAGGGGGCGTCACTGCCCTCAATAAGGGATGAAATGAACCTCATTTGAGCCACCATGTAGTAAACTTGGTAATCGGTGGCCAGGTTGGCTCAGTTGGTAGAGCAGGCACACATATACTTAGAGGTTTATGCAATGATGCAAAGGTCCAGGGTTAGAGTCTGACCTGGGACAATTTTCTGCATGTCTCCCCCCCTCTCCTTGCCTAGCAGTCCCGTCCATTTAAAGGCGGAAAAGCTCCCAAAAAAAGGATATTACATGGAAAAAATGGGGTACTTTCCAATTTCATAAAAACTGTCTGACATATCTATTGAGAGCTTTGAAGAAGGCTTGCGGTAGTGGAATGGGCAGGGACTGAAATAAATATTGCAATCTCGGTTTTACATTCATTTTATTACAATTAACTCTTCCAATCAAGGTGAGAGTCAAGCCCGTCTACTTATGCAAAGCATCCTCAATCTTACTGAGCAGTGGGAGGTAATTGATTTTGTACGTTTTTGAGGTTGTTGTCTACAATTAAGTTATTTCCACTGTCCACTTTGAGGAAAATGTGTGGGATTTAAAATCTTGTACTTTAACTTTTTTTCTTACATGTGTCAAAAAAGACAAAAAAGGTGGGAAAACATTGCATACTGCAATTCCTTAATCCATGTTGATTCATTTCATGAATAAAAACTAATTTATTAATGATCACTAATTTATTCATGATACTAATTTATTCATGAATACTGGTGTATTCATATATTTAATACATAAAAAGTGTTCATTTATGCATAGAAGTATGAGATGGGATGGGAGAGGATAAACATTAGTAATAGTAACGGAATTTACATGAACACTTATTTATTGCTTATTATAATTACCGACAAACAATCAAAGCAATAGTGTAAAAATACACATCTGGTTTTGACATTCAGTTTTCACACAAAAACAAAACTCAAACACAAACTTGCTGATACACACACGCAACCAGACACACACGCATTACCTGCCTGTGTCGGTGGTGGTGTTTTTTGACAGGGAGGGGAGGTGGGGGAGAGTCAGGGAGGGGAGAGGGATCTCGATATGACACCATGTTCTCTGGCCAATGGACAGAGGGTGTTTTGGGGAGGGGTCGGGGATGCAGATGGGAGAAGGAAGAGGAGGGACAGTCGGCAGGTGAGGAAGAATGACAGAGCTTTGAAAAGAAGAAAGCAACATTGTCAGAAAACTGAAATAGTACAAAAGAAGTAAGGAAATGAGGGGAAAATAGCAACACTCATGCACACGCACACACACTCGGCATCCTCTATGGCTGTGTACATGCGCAATCCCTTAACACCACTACACACACCTCGTCCTCTGGTGGGTTGGGGGTGTCGTCGCCCGGTGAGGGATTTGCCTCAGACTCAGGAGGGTTATTGGCCAGAGTGGGGGCGGGCTTAGGGTCTCCCCCAAGCTGTGAGTAAAGCTCATTGATTTCACTGACTGTGACATAGCCCTGGAGAGTGTCATGTGGACAAAGGGGGGGAGAGAGAAGGCGTGAGGCATAGCATATAGTGAGTCAGCCATATTAATGACAAATTGAGATTTAGTTGTTAGAATGTTGCAGAACTTGGTGGTGATTGTTCTAGTTTCAAAGAAAAAATAAGTATTAATAGGTAAGTTACTTTGACACTGAACTGTTAGCATTCATTGAGTGGAGTACACAAGACAATAGACATTGTGACAAGGTTACCTCAGTCTTAATTTATACGAGTAAAAGCTGTGCACAGAATTAATGAAATAAGTTTTAAATTGTTGCAAACGTCTTCCCTTTCTGCATTGCATGGACGGTCAGTTACAACAAGAAACCAAAAGGGTAAAAAAAAAAGAAGCGACCAGGAGGAAGAAACGAAAGACAGGAAGGAAGGACAAGATAGGTTTAAGCAGATTCTGGACAAAGAGGAAAACAGAAAGGAATGTATTAGTAAAGCAAGACATAAGTACCTCTCCATTCTTGAGAGACATGGAGGAAAGGAAGGATGAGAGGGTGCACGAGCTGACTGGAGGAGAAGAAATTGTGGCAGCGGTGGTGTCACACCAATGACGGCTAAAAGACTGACACACATCAGCCAGACAGGCTGTATCCTAGCAGAGGAGGAAACCCAGAAGATTTAAAACGATGAGTGTCCTGTCCACTCTAAGAGTCTAAAGGAGTTCAAAGATGACAAGGAAGACAGTCTTAATTTTCTTGTGGTACAGCCGTCAATCAACCCTACCTCTCTTAGAGTGAAACTCCGGCCACCAGTGAGGTCAGCATATTTCCTTTCCAGCATGGTGAGGTTTTCTCTCTCCTAATAGACAGGAAAAGGATACAAAGGAAATGAAAAACAATGTTAAAAACTAAATGAAACACTTCTTTTCATTGATACACAGAAGCAAGGATAGCCACATGCATAGGCATGCAAACTTGGATTTCCTCGTACCCTTTGCAGCATTGCTTCGAGGGTGCTCCTCTCCTTCAAGAAGCTCTCCTTCTCTCGCTGAGCCTGCTGGGTAATCTGTGCTGCCTGCTTCTTTAAAGTTAACAGTCGCTCCTGATGGAAAAGCCAAACAAGCTTGTTTAAACGTGGATTTTCAATCAAAATAAAACATTGTGATGTTGTACTGTATACATTTTTTCCCCACAGGCACGATTGATTCTAAACAAGCAAACAGACGGCTCCTACTTTGCGAGTGACAGTGCTCCGCTGGTAGTCTGCGATCTCCCGGAGAAGCTGTTGCGTATGGGCCTCCTTCTCCTCATCCTGCCTGCTCTCTCTCTCCAGTTGCTGGAACTCCAGGTCCTCGAAACGCTTTGACTCTGCATCTAGCACCTCACAGTCCTGACACAAAAGACATAATGCACAGGTAAACAGGAGAGACAAAGAAATGCATGTTAACAGGACAAACTTCAAAACCTCAGAAGACAATACTGTTATAGCACATTCACCTTATGAAACCAAAAACATATCAGTACACAACACCAAAGGACTTCCATTATGAAAAGATTTGCAGTGTAGCACTGAAGCGGTAATATATTCACACATTGTGAACACTTGACTGATTAATGTTTTCTTGATCAATTTATATTACAATTAACAATTAGTATAAATTATCCATCTGATCAAATGTACATGAACAACCTCACGCATAAAAAAAAACTAAAACCTTTGATCTAATCTGAAAATTGCCTATTTAAAATATTTAAGTGATGATAATTTTTACTAGTATTGGTGACATCCATAGACTGTATGAAACAGGTGACATCACATTTATCATATTCATTATAAAAACTCTAAGATTAAACTTCTTTGAGACAAACCAAAGTAAGCAAACAATTATGTATCAGAAAGAACGTTCTCATTCCACAATACACTGACACAGACAAACCAGACACAGATCCCTGATGTTTGTCAACACTTATCTGTCATGCAGAGTATTACACCAAAGCATAACAAGTGTCTGAATAAACATGCAACATGTTACATACTGCAACCGTTCCCCCAAAATGCTAATCATTTAAAAGTGGTGTCTCTTCGAGAAATCCTGTAAACAACACGTGGGAGGAAAACGGAGCACCCGGAGAAAACCCATGCAGGTTAGGTTGAGAGGTGACTCTAAAATTAGCGGTATGTCTGAATGTGAGAGGGAATGTGAGTTTCTGTCTGTATGTGTCAGCCCTGTGATTGACGGGCAATCTCTCCATAGTGTACACCGCCTCTCACCCAATGTCAGCTGGGATTGGCTCCAGAGGCCCGCGGCTCTCTAAAGCAGAAACAGGTATAGCTAGTGGATGGATATTGCTGTGTCTCAAACACAAAAGGGTGACGCCTTTGACCATACGCCCAAAAGTCAGTGTTTTCTATAATAGCCAAACATATCTTAAGCCAAACTCTTGCGATTCTTCATACTTCATACGTCTCAACCCTTCTGGTGAATTAAAGAGATGTGTAGAAATAGAAACCTAAAGAGTTAGACATTGAAAAGAGAGAACATTAACCAGGTAAAGATCATATGTGGCTATGGGGTGATGAGCAAGTTAGTTCAGGAAAGGAAATGTGTGCAAATTCACATGCAAGTTCAAGTATGCAAGCATCACATGTCTCTTTCTAGAGTCATATATAAACTGTATGTTCAGAGTGTCAATACGCATTATGTGCATATACATCTCTGTTCTAGGTCTATCAGTGTACGCATGCTCAGTTGTTGCATTTTCCACATATATTGAGGTCTATGCTTGACTACATGTTGTGATTTCTCTGCATGAATCATTTCTACATATGTTCTTTTGCATGCAATTGTGAGATATGAGGAAGTGTGTGTGTGTGTGTGTACTGACCCTGGCCAGCTGCTCCTGCAGGGGCTCCTTGGTGGCCTCAGGGCAGCTGTCCAGCTGGGAGCGCTGCTCACACACAATCTGAGCCAACCTCTCTACTCTGCCCTTTTCTGCCTGTAGCAGCTCGCACCTCTGGCATACACACATGTACATAACACACAGAAGCACATCCATACGCACACACAAACACACATACACGCATGTACACATTTGTTTTTGTGTACATACAAACAAGGAAACAAGAGACACACATGCACACACACACACACACACACAACATAGAGAGGATGGCAGCGTTAGTGGGACTGCTACAGTTAGTCACTACGGCGACCAGGTGAGCAAGATTAGCCTAGAGGGAGGCAGGGGAGGGAAGGCTGAAGGAAAAAATCTACAAAAGGGATGGAGAACTGGTAAGGTATTACGTAGAAATGAAGGTAGTATGAATAGTGTCATGAGTTCTTTCTCCTGTTTGTTTGAATGGAAATGACTGAGGGAATGGATGAGATGGAATGGCTGAGTAGATCAATGGTCTCTATAAATAACAACATACACACGCAACCAAAATCTGTACAAGCACTCAACTTCACCTGCTCTTAAACACTCAGCACTTATCTATCTGATCCTTTTTCCCTCCGACTACTCTAACTCAGTACCACGATGGGGTTTTATCACACACAGGCTGTGAGGTCCATGGAAATTTCACTATCAGGCTAGAACGCAAACCAAAGCAAGTGCACACAAACATACACGTACCCACAACCAATTCAGTCTGTTTATCCTATTACACTACCCACCCTGTCAATAATACCATATATTGGTATAAATGCACACACACACACACACACAAACACACACACACCGTGCGTGTGTAAGGTAGGATCACTTGGTGACCGCTATACCCAGGGCAGTATTAGCAGATATATATTTGGACCAGAGAAAGCATGAGAGGATTAACACCAACCAGATAGTCACATGACCCCTAAATGTATGAGAGCCTTAGAGCAGCATATGCATTTTCAACACCACATGTACACATGCACTTTAGGAAGGTAAATGCATGTTGGTTGGTTAAAACCCATGTTTAGTGTAAAAAGCCTAATAGTTTCATTAACTACAGAATGTGCCCCCCCTCTGCTTGATACTAATATCACTTACCAGCCCTTAAGCAAAGAAATACAGACAATTTGCAGAAGATGCATCTTAAGTCTTGGATAAATTCCCTCTGCTCTTGGTCTCTGTGTCAGCCATTATGAATTTATGAGAAGCATCCATCAAACTAATTGTTTTACAATGAAGCATAGCTTGTTAAATACCTTTTCTTTTTCCTGCTGGGACTTGGTCTCAAGGTCAGCCATCTTGTTGTGAAATGCTTCCAGAGCATCTTTTTCCTGCTGGAGAGCAGCTACTTCGGACTCCTGCTCAGCCTCCACCAGAGCTCGCTCTAGCTCCACCTTGGATAAATACACACCAGTAAGTAAGCCATTTGTAGTTAACACTACATGATAATGTGTGAACAAAAGGCTTTACTGACTTGAAAAGAAGTAGAATTCTTCTTTAAAAAAAAAAAAAATAGGACTTCTAGACTCAAAACTATGAATTGCTAATCTGGACATTATTGCTTCTGGGTTTGTCTGCCCAAGATGCCATTGTCCCTCATCCCTCACTTCTCTTTACCTCTTGGCCAGATTCCTCCATTTGGTTGTCCAGCTCTTTGATCTTTTGCTCTAGCTCTTCCATGTTGTTCATCACCTGGATCCTCTCCTCTTCAACACGCCTCACGTCCTGCTCTGAAGGCCTCGCTTCCTGTCCGTGGCGACGGGCTGCATCATCTAGAGCCTGGTCACAACATCGTCAACAGATTCACAGATTTAACCGTTGTTGAGATGACGTTCAAACTTTATCAAGGCCAATATTTGGGTTAGATAGATAGATATTTATCAATCCCAAGAAATATGGGAAATTACGGTGTTACAGCAGCACACGTACATCAGTCAACACAACAAAGAATATAAATATAAATGAATGATACAAGGAAAAATATACATACATACAATATACATGAAATAATAATAATAGGAATAAAATAAAAGAACAAATGTTTGAATATATACAGGATGGTAAAACAAAAATGTGCAACTGCTTAAATAATATGCTAAAATGTATGCTAAATGTAAATAAACATTTATCCAGGTTGCACTTAGTGCAGTAGTGTGGAGTGTAAAATTCTTATCTAGCACCCAGTGATGACATCTTAAAAAGTGTTATTGCCTGTGGTAGGAGGGATTTTCTGTAGCGATCCGTGCGGCATCGAAGCTGTCGGAGTCTCTTTGAGAAGTTTAATGTTAATTAGTCTTGATAATATTTTCTGACACCACCAATTATGTGGGGACATAAAGTGAAAATACGTGTACCCACAGTATTTGTAATTTCATCAGTTTTATCAACAGTTAGTCACTGCGGCAACTGCAGGACAAACAAAGGGTATTTTATTGCTAAACATTATTTACATGTTTATGGCGCAGTAGACTTGACACATACCTTTGGTGTGGGACACCTGGGTTCAATTCCCACTGCAATACATCAACCAACGTGTCCCTTAGCAAGAGACTTAATTTCTAGTTGCTCCAAAGGTGTGCGGCCTCTGACATATACATAGCAGTTGTAAATTGCTTTGGAAAAAAGCGTCAACTAAATGACATGTAATGTAACATTCACAGTACTAAACTAAAGTACACTGTTATGCTGTGGTGAAGCAGTACTTCCTTGTGGCAATGACAATTTCTGTTCTTTTGCAGCAAACAAATGTGGCCAGACCCAGGCACACATACACACACACACACACCAGCTGTCAATTCTAAATTGTAACACTTATCCAGCTCTAATCTAATAAATGGGCTGTAAATATCTCCTATCTCTGTGCATGAAGGATGTGTATGTCGATACTTTCCAAGAATTAAGAGGAGTGATCCTTGTCACTCTCATGTTTTCCAGAAAGAACAGGGAGCATAAACACTTCCCCTATCAATCCAGATTAATCTTTTAAAAAGCTGACTAAAGTCAAAGGTGCTGCTTTAGCTGTCTTGTCATTTGACCCAATCAAAAGAGACTTTTGTCAAAGAATAATCTTGTCGTCAATGTTCAGAGACTCCAGTGTGCAACTGTAGATCCACATGCATTACTGCTTAACTGCAGAATGACTATGTATTCACCAACTTGTCTGAAAGGCTTATTGTTGAAGGTGGTTGATGAATGCGCTGCTCTACAAGTCTTTTTACATTCTCAATACATTACCAGGACTCTGTGTACATGTGTGTTTTATACTGTACATCTCTTTGCATCTGAAAAGGGTCAAGTGACCGTGAATCTGAACATAACAAACCTATCTGTGACTGAGTAAAGTCAGGTATCAGTCCCTTGTTCAAATCTAGCAAAACAGCTATACATGTGATATTAGTAGCAGTGTTTCGAAATGTGTACAAATAAATATCTTGTACCTCATTGGTCCTCCTTGTGCGTGGAGAAGGTGAGGGGGCAAAGCTTCGCAAACTGACGGCGGGTGATTCTGCCCTGTTGTCTCGGTAACCGCAGCTCCGCCTCGGTTGTGCCTGCAGATCATCATCGTAGCAACCATTCTCCGATCCAGGGGAGAGCATGTGTCCATTTCCTGTCGTTCCATTAACAGCTGAAGAGTCGGAAAAAACTGAAGGTGTGTCGTCATCGTCGTTCAGTTGAAGCTTCTGAAGCTCCTGGTTGATCTTATGCAGATCCACCACAGCTGAAGTGGGACCTGTAGCTGTGCCATCTCCATCTTTCTCAGACCGGCCCAGCTCCGAACACAGAGACAAGATGGTCTCTAGCCGCTGTCGCTCCTGAAATGAGCACACACACAGAGACAAACACATATGTGAATGCGTTACAGTATGTGCAAATGTAGCTGCGTCAACTCATTTTAAATGTTCTCTATGACGTTGTCTAGGATATGCTATTTGAAAAGGTTTTAGTTATAAGGGATTGTGCCTGAATTTAAGTTGTACAGGTTTTTTTTGTTAGTGGGCTGTGAGAATGTTACTTCAAAGAGGTACTCCTTTGTGGTACATAACTTGAGAAGCTAAAATAAAAGTCTACTATTTAAAGCGACACCAAAGCACTTTTCCTCTTCGGTCCCCTTACAAGCGAATGCAGCAGTGCTGTTCACCCTGTTACGTGTTAATGAACCACTGAAACGATTTTGGAAACGTTATTTTAAGGTACAAAAGAATATTTTGTGTTGCTTTAAGTTTAAAGTCAGTCCACTGTCTATAGAGTGTTGAGAGTACTGCACAAATACAGCATAACCCTATGTTATTGATTAACAGACTTTTTTTTTAAAGCCCAAGTGGTGCTGGATGTGCACACTGAATAAATTACAATGTTCCAAGGTGAGATAAATCAGTCAGTTCATAACGTACCTACGATAAATTGAAGTTATGTATATTTTAGAGTCGGATGTTAACTAATCACAACCAGTAAACAAACAACCCATTTTGCACTTCTTTTAAACTGATTTCCATTTGATTTCTTCATTTGTAAATGCATGAGTATTCAAATTGGTTAAAATAAATGCAAACGTTCTGTTATGTTCCATATTAGTGAGAAAGAGTCCCGAAAGCTCAGCGGATATTATTATTTCTTTCCATCATAAAATCAAGTTTTCAATGCTCAAATTACCTGAGGAAGCATCGCAGAAGTAAATTCCTCTAGTTAAAATGTCCTTGTTTAATCCCAAATATACCATCCTGTTTTGTTTATAATTTACTCTAGTTTAGTATATCATTTGTATAGTCTAGAAAGGATGTTTCCTCTCCCTGGAGCAAGAGTTTCCCTTTCCACAGTTCTGCCTGCCTGAACACAGATAAATAGAGAGCTATGGAGGCTGCAGAGAGTCAAAATAGCCCCTCCTAAGCTCAGGAGCAGCTTTTCTGGAGGGAGACATATGTGTAAGTGATATTAGAGATGGAAAGATGGAGGCAAGAAAAAAAAGAACATGGGACAGAGGTGTGTGAAT
>NC_048428.1:9299338-9344873 GCF_013103735.1 Etheostoma cragini | reverse complement strand
TTCTGTTGTCACCTTGGTCAATTCTAATGGACAAAAGCCTCTGTGAAGCCCTTATAGTAATCAGCTGTCTACTAGAGACAGAAAGAGACTTTTTAATAGGAATGATGCAACATGATAAACAAAACATAAACAAACCTTACCAAATGCATCTAAGCTGGATATCCTAAATGACATAATGGGTAGCCCATTTTGTTGCACCTTAACAACCCAAAAAGCTTTTTATGCACACAACCTAATGACATCTGAGCAAAGAAAGAATGTAGTTTTCCTATCGTGCCACTAGAGGGAAGACAAGGTTAAGACAATGCTATTCTGAGTTTGAGCCTTTAACTTGGAGACTTTGCTTGTGGCTTTCTAACAATACACAGCCAACAATGATTATTTAGAGCTATTTTTTCAAAACATATGTAAAAGACATCCTTCTAACACTTAAATGTCACACTTAAATCACTTTCTAATCAAGCAATGTTGAATGCATATTTAATGTGTCTAACAAATGGTTATAAATCAAACCCCTTCATATAGAAAAGTATTGGGTTAAAATAACTGTTCCATCTTGATACTGGGTGCAAGTTGGATCTCTGATCAGAGCAGGAGAGGCAGGTACACTATAGTACTGTGTAGCTTGCAAATATAACTGAAGAAAAATATCTGGAGGCTAACCAAAATCCATTGTAAAGCTTGTGAAACACAGTTTGGTTTGTACAGCATCCAGAGAACTATTTCCAGTTTAGTAACAATACAATATGGCTGTGTGAAGGAGAGAGACATTTAAAGAGTGAGGAATAGTGGGATAAGGAGTCCAGTTGTCATTATATGCTGAGCATCTGTGTGTTTATCCACCTGCTACCCTACAACGCCACTCTCTAATCATCTTGGTTTCTTTAAGCCACATCTGACTGATGTGTTCTTTGGCTTTTTCAGTGGTCCGAACCACAGTGGGCAGGCCTCCAGCTGACACACACACACACACACACACAAACACATACACACACACACACACACACACACAGACACACACACACACGCACGCACGGTTAAGAATAACCTTGTTAGTATGGGCTACCTGCCAGAAGCATCTGTGGAGTGGTAAACCTCACTGTGTGTTTGTGTGCGTGTGCGTTAAGATCCCTGGGAGAGTATGTTTGAGGGGACAAGGAGGTTAGTGAAGAGATGCATTCCTAAACTCATTCCATTTTTTGTGTGTCTTTGAGCAAACTGCATGTGTGTATGCAAAACAGCAATCGTCCACTGCCAATTTAAACTTGGATCCATATTTTTTTTTCAGTAACCTTAACAGCAACAAACTCTTGGCCGGTCAACAGTCTAGCTGTAAGCATAACTTATACATTACACCAGATGTGGTCTGTTATTACAAGTGACAACAACATATCTTTACAGTACCATTTGTCCTGAATGACTTAATGGTGTCATAATGTGAATTGGCAGATGGTCATGTGTGCAAACATACTCAGACTCACCAGTCTCTCCACCTCCTGCTCACGAAGTCTTTCCTCTTTTTGATGCTGGTGGTAGTCAGTCAATTCCTCTTTCCCACTCAGTGAGCTAATACTCCCCCTTCTTTCCCTGAAACCTCCAGGTGGGCTCACTCCTGCCTTTCCAAATGACTGCCTCCTCTCGCCCAGTCCCATCCCAGGTTCCAGCCCTGCCTTCCCCATTGAAGACCTTCTCTCCGCAAGTCCAAGCCCCAGGGAACCAGCACCTACCCCCCGCCGCTCCCTCTCCCCCATAGACAGGCCTTCTCCTGGAGATACTCCACGGCTAGCCAGCCAGTGCAACTCTGGAGGGCTGGAGCTCGTGGAGCTGATGGATCCCACAGAGCTAGTGGAAGTCAGGCTGAGTTTTTTGGCCACACGAGGAGAAGAGGAGCCCCCTGTCCTGGTTGGGATGGTCACATCAGGTGGGGTGGCTGTGGAAGGGATGGAGGGGGTAGCGGAGGGCAAAATCTTAGGGGAAGAGAGAGAGATAGACACAACACTTTCTCCTTGTTTTTTGGTCTGCATTTGATTCCTGTTGGAGGAAAGTTGGCTGGAGTTACTAGAGTTGTAGTTGAGGTCAGGACTGGCATTCTGGCTGTTGTAATGGTCTTTGCTAAATTTGTAACTGCCTGCTACATCAGATCGCCGTGGCGGCAGCGTTGACAAGGTCAGGTTGTTGTTGTTTTCACGGGGAGATTGGGAGGGGCAGAGGCGTGGCAGCGAGCGACTGTGCCCTCCTCCCATCATCCCACTTAGCGAGCCTGCGGAGTATTTCCTGGTTCTATTGCTGGGTGATGGCTCTTGGTTGCCATTGCTACGGCGGCCAAGACGGGGGCTTGATGGCATGCTGGCTGCACCTCCAGTTGATGGAGTGCGAGATGAGGAGGAGGGAGGAGGAAGCGGGAGGACTAAGCTATTGGTACCATCAACAGAAACAGAGGAGCCTCCGCCATTCCATGTGGACAGTAAAGAAGTTGAGCCCAGGTTGTGCAGCCGTCGGCTATCGCCAACGCCGAAGTTGTCTTTGTTGCGACTGACTGAGAAAGAAGGATCGGACCGTCGTCCAGGAAAAAGAGGGGGACCAGATTTCAAAGACATTGGCGCACGATCTGAGCCATAGAAACGCCTTGCCTGGTCCTGATAGGCTGATGAGGATGTAGCAGGACTTGTGATAGGTGTGGTGGGAGGAGACTGGGAGATAGAATGGAAAAAAATATTACAATTAGAAATACTTATAAATAGCAGTATAATGCATATAAAATATGACAGATGTTGATAAATACACAGATATAGAGAAGATAATGGTGAGGCTTTAGAATATAAGCAGACATCCAGTCTCCCTAAAGCTTTGTGACAGAAACAAAAGCGATAAATAAATCTTGTGTTGCCGGTTGAACACTGTAACATATCCAATTCCCGGGATAATGAGTAAGGGTTAGCACTGTTTGGTCTTGTAGATAATGCGTTAACCCTGGGAAGCCATGTTTACCCTATCCAGGCTAACCTTCCAGATTCTATAGTCCCTGCTGGAGCATGACGTCCAAAGCAGAATAATAAATCCTGACGTTGAGCTAAATGATGGCTGACCTGTGTCACGCTGAAGTAGGAGGGGTTTGCATTCCCGTTGGCTCTCAGGCTGTTCTCCAGGGCAATCTTCTTGCGCTGCAGGGTGTCCATCAAGTCCTGGAGCTCAGAGGCCGATCGCATGCCCCTAGAACTGCTGCTGCCACCCACCACCGCATGGCTATAGTCACTGCTAAACTTCAGGTAGTCTGGAGGTGGGAGAGAGATCAAAAAGAATATAAATGAAATGGATAATATGGGAAAGTGTAGACACACGGTAAAGTAAACAGATTGAGGGCGGATTGAAAACTAGAGAAAACCAGTTTGACTGCGATACGCAATATAGATATATGGAGAGGCTGAGGGATATTTCTTTATGTTCAGTTTGTGGAAAATTTAGAAAAAAGACCAGTACTAGGAAAAGAAGAAAGGTTAAAAATGGAAAAGAGGGAGGGGCACAGAGTCATAAATGGTGGCAGAAGACAGAAAGAGAGAGGGGGGTTGGGTATATACCTGAAGCTGCAGCTATTCATAGATGGGGCCCATGTCAGAACAAACCCAACCCAAACAATCTGCAACTGGCAGTGAATCACACAGATCAGGATTCAATGTGCACACTGCATGCAAATACACTCTTGCACAAAACCATCCATTAGATCCAAAACAAACATTTGAACAACAATGTAAATTCAGTTTCTTGCTTAGAGAATGATTTTGGGAAATGAAAAGGATTACAAAATATCCTGGAATACCATAAAGAGGCCTCCCGCCCTTCCTAAAGCCTTTTATTGAAAGCAACCTCAGCAGTGAGGGGTTCTTCTTCCAAACCTCAACTGACTCAGTAGGATTTGGCAGGAAGGAAGTCCAAACCAAGACAAAAACTATGTTTTACGTGGTAAAAATATTGCTGAGGTTGGCTGGAGTAATTTTGATTAATGGCACTAGTTTTACTTTTCTGTGCAGAACTAAAAAAAAAACTCCCTAAATATAACCCAGTCATCAAAAATGCAGGTGAAACATCAGAAAGAGGGAAAGCAATGTGTGAGACCTGCCCAGTGTTCATCTGTGGCTTTATGTGGAAAAGGAGCTATTATAATGTTCAAGCATAGACCACCCAGCCTTTAACTGACACACACACACACACACACACAAAAACACCTCTGCTTGAGAGAAACCCAAAAAAGCGTATGCCAAAAGCATACATACTGTATGTGTTTAAAAATTTTAACTTTACCATAAGTGATAATATCCAACTGCTATTGCTTAGTTGAGTTAAATTATTAGAGAAACAGAATTCCAAAAAGCGCACATCATAGCTGAATATAAGCCTGGGTGAGAAAATGTCAAACCTTAGATGGTCAAGATAAATGGGGCAGAAAATGAAAGACATCATAATATCTAGAAACAGAAACAAACACACACACACACACACACACACACACACACACACACACACACACACACACACAGTGTGTTTGTGTCCATACATGGGCAGATTTATCCAGAAGGCCTGGCGTGCATCAACGCTCTTCTATCGTGACTATTGTCTTCTATGCCCAGCTCATTTTGCTTCACTTAGAATCTGGAGGATTAAGGTCAAGATTTTGGCTGCCAAGTTTGCTAACTCTGTGTGTGTGTGTGTGTGTTAGAGATGTAAGTAATTTCTACAAAAACATCAGAGAAGCAGTGGAGAGAGGAGTGCATTCCTTTTGCCAAGAAGTTTAAAGAGCAACGAACCACTGATTACAGTGTGTGCACACCAGAGGTGGGTAGTGACGAGTTACATTTACTCAAGTACGTTTTTGAAAAAAACTATACTTTTAGAAGTAGTTTCAAATCACTGTACTTTTTACTTTTACTTGAGTAGATTTGTGAAGAAAAAACTGCACTCTTACTCGGCTACATTAGGCTACAATGAGCTCGTTACTTTTCTTTTTACCTCTTCAGTATTCTACGCGTCACTGTTTTTTTGTTATGTTTATGTTTTATTTTGACAGGGAGAGAGATTTTTGCTAAAGGCTCTCCCACGTGACTGTGTTTCGCCAATCAAACAGTTTGAATGGCGTGCAGAATAAACCGTCGGCAACGCATACACAGACAAGGCCCCCCCACGCCCCTGGCCTCATGTTGAAAGCATGTTTGCCTTAGTAAAAGTGCAAAACGGCAGCTACATTATGCAGTGTCTGCTGGGTCTACCAAAACAAACGGACATTTCAGCATTCAAAAACTCATCTAACTTGAGGAAACATGTAGCAGTATTTTTTTTTTGCTGTGGATGGGCAAATGTTTGTCTTTTAGGTTACATATGTTTTGAACATATCCTAGATGAGCCATAATTTAACTAAAGATGATTGTTTAGTATTTTTGTCTGTCTGATTGAATGCTTTTGTTAAAAAAAAAAATCTGACGTTACGCAACAACTACTCAGCACTTTCAGTAGATTTTTCACCAAGAACCTTTTTACTCTTACTCAAGTAATTATTGATGACTACTTTTTACTTTTACTTGAGTCCTATTATTCTGAAGTAACAGTACTTTTACTTGAGTACAATTTTTGGCTACTCTACCCACCTCTTGTCAACAGTGTGCACTGCGCGCGCACACGCATTCACACACACACACACACACACACACACACACACACACACACACACACACACACACACACACACACACACACACACACACACACACACACCATGCTTAAAGCCTGATCAATCACTAAGGAGACAGCAGAGTCCAGCTGTATTAGCAGATGACAATAGCATTCCAGTATGCTTTGAATTTAAGTTTAAGCATGTGTGTGACAGTGAGAGTGTTCGTTTAGGAAAAAACATATGAGAGGACTGAAAGAAATGCCTGCCCCCACCCTACCCTTCTGTCTTTCAAATATACATACTCATAAGTCACATCCCAATCTCACACAGCTGTCTGCATCGGGACTACCTGTGACTTTACCCTTAGACCCCGGCCAGGGAGCAAAGATGTCAGTGGAGACAGATGTAACATGAAGAAAACAGGCTGATGAAGAACTACTGGGGGAGATTAAGAATAAATGAAAAGCAGAAAAACTAAACAAAAAATAGATGGAAGAGATGACTAAAAAAGGAGGGAGGTGGAAGATGAATTGCTGATGTGGGAGAACAAAGACAGAGAGGAGGATCAAAGAAAAGAACAGGGATCAAGTGCAGGTCATGAGTTAGGGAAGGGGTTTAGCCTTCCTTTGTGTGTGTGTGTGTGTGTGTGTGTGTGTGTGTGTGTACCTGTGTTGTAGGCTAAAGCTGACACAGGGCTCTTTTGTGGAAGCATGCTCTTCATTCTGCTTGCCTCCTCAGGGTGGTTAAACCGGAAGAAATAGGACTTACCCAGACAGAGGGAATAACCTGAAGAGAAAAAAAACAGACACACAAGGTAAAATTAGAGATGCAACTCATATTTATCAAAACAGAGGTTGAGTGCTCTATATTCAGTGAGAGTGTACTATAAAGAAAATAGTGCATTTGCTTGTGGAGAAAAATTAATAGAACATATGTCATTCTTAGAATTTGCTTTAGTGTGGCCCAAGTAAGCAAGTATCAGAAACACAGAATCTTGCAGAGCACAACAAAACTAGCCCATGGTGACATATACCTTAGGTATACATCATCATACACTACTGTGCATGAAGAATCAGTTGTCAGTAAAGCTTTACATTGGTATGAGCCTGGAGTATTTATTCACAGCCAGAAACACACTTGCGCACAGCCAGCCATTCCAGACTACAGTGTTTGCTCTGGCCATCAATTAGCCTGAGAGGGCCAGGTATTAAACAAGATGTCAGGGTCACAACCTCTGTAATACACACAGACAGCCACAGCTGTCCAAATACCTCAGAAGGGAAAGGAGAGAGACAGCACTGCTGACACACACACACACACACACACACACACACACACACACACACACACACATAGGAGATCTGATGCAAAAATAAAAATAAATGAAAAGACTACAAAACTACGGATGCAAAAATAAAAAGTGGGCAACAGAGATGAGAGAAAATCACAAGAGTGGCTGAGAAACAAAGTTTAAAACAGAGTTTGCCTCTCATTTGTCTATCTTCACTCACACAAACACACAAACACACACACACACACACGCTCTTTGCTCTCTTCATTCATTCACCACCCCAACTGAGGGTAGAGCATTCAGATACACTGCATGTGTGTAAAAAAGCACCTCCTTAAAAGCTCCATTACAGTTACATTGGATTCCTTGGACCTGAAGTCACTGAGGCAGGAGGGGGGGGTAGCAAGAGGGCGAACGGAAAAAGACTCAATGGAAAAATGTCAAAGTTGTTTTTCTGCCTTCTCCCTTCTCTCATTCTCATCTCTCTTTTGCCCTGTTCTTTCTTATTTTCAATGCAGTTGCACTGCCTAAGAGTGCCTAAAGAGCAGATTGTTTTGCCTTCAAAGCTGTAATTTCTCAGCATGGGGGGACCCAGAGTGCACTGTGGTGGGAAGGAGCTAACACCACACACATAAAAACAGTGTAAGAAATGTTTAGTCTACACAACTGGACTGTGAACTTCTCAAATACATACTCATGTAAACACAATTGTGCAGGTTTGAGTGCAAACTGTGAAGTAGTGGCATCATGATAAAGATATCAAAAGATGTGTCTTGTGTGTAAAAGAAAAAACACACATACACAAACACACGCCGTTTTCCAAAAAGAGAGATTTTTGCCGTTCCAATGACCCTTTTATAACCCTTTTTCCCCTTGTGTTCCAACTGGACCAATTTGGGGATTATTAAGTTCCTCTGACTGCAGTTCCTTTCACTCTTTCAGCTCCTACTTCAGGGAAAGGTTGTTCCCTTTTTTTGGAATAGTGACCTAGGCACGCTCTTACAGCGTGCCATCTGTAAAAGCCATGCCGTCTGTGTTAACAAAACATACTTGAATTACTTGACTGCGTTAATTACTACGAGAATTGACGGAATGTTGAACTCTGAAAAGTGGACTGATGCGGAGGCGCAGGCGCTGCTGACCATGTACGCTGCCGAGGACGTGCAGAAGAACCTGGAAGGATCTGCAAGAAACATTCAAATCTTCGCGTAAATAAATCTCCAGTGAGGTGGCGCAAATGGGGGTTTGTATGTGGCGCTAAAGTCAAGTGACGAGGCTATAAAGACCGTTTTTCGTTCTTGCGTCACTCCCTTACCCCTCCTACCAGTTCCTATGGCCACTTGGCCAGTGCGGATGGAAATGACAAAACTGGTTTTGGGGGAGAGTAGTATAGTAGTATAACTACGTTCCTGTTATTACTTGGTCGGAAAGAGGCTTTAGTGTGTGAGCATGATCTAATAATGTGTTTCTCATTGCTAGACACAAATAATGTGTGTGTGTGTGTAGGTCTTCAAAATGTTGTTCATGCTTTGTGCATCTCTGTGTGTGTGGGAACATGCCTTGTAACAGTCTCTGTCTAATGAGTCACATTAACTCTTGGTATTTAGCAGAACAGCAAACACACAGGCATGTACACACACACACACACTTTGCCAGCAGTCAGCCCTTGTAAAAATCTAATTTCCTATACCCTCAATAGCCTTGCCATGTGCTACCTTTAAAGTGGAGGGTAAAGTGTGTTGCCTGATTTGTTCACAGCCCGTAGCCCTCCTTTCTATCTAATTTCCTCTCTGTACTTCTTAGCAAACACAAAACCACTAGCTAATCCTCTCCTCCTTCAGCATGAACAAATACTAGCAGTATGTGTGTTTGTGACACATAAAAAGGAGGATGGAGAAATTCAAAGGATTTAAAAATATAAAACCTGATGATTCAAATGATAAATATCCTCTCACTCTTTCAGATACACACACATCTAGATTAATAAAAAACCTTTATTCCTATCATATATAATTGGCGATAAAAGTATAAGGGAACACAGAGTCTGCCACATCCAATCAAAAATCTTAACTGCTTGCTCACAAACATTATTTAAGTCTGTTGTCCTAAATTCCTCACACAAAATCACATGCCCATCCCCCTCTAACTACAGACACAAAAACATACCATCCACAATAAACATGTTTAATCTCATACCCATGTTTACTTATTTACCAGCAAACTGAGGTTGCCTCCCACTTCAAAGCATGCACCCCCCAACACAGACATGTGGACAGTCCCTCTCCAACGACAACAAAACTGGAAATTAGTCTGTATATACATTTATAGGATAATTTAAAGTTTGCGATCTACAAAGTCAGACCTCAGAGTCTTTGAGGACACAGATGTAGGAGCTGTATCACGTCTGGAGCCAATTTTTTGTTTCCATGTAGATGTGAGTGAACTAAACTACACTCTCACCACAATGTTATGGAAGGGGAAACTCAAAACTGTTTTCTATTTGGTTAACATAAGTGGAGGAATAGCCAAATTGTGACCATTAAGTTTGAATGAAAAAATAAACCAATGACAGAGATCCCATGTCGACCATGTGCTTGGAGGAAGCTCACTTACCTGCTGACTGGGGAGGTTTGAAATGCGAAGTAAGCACGCACAATTCTCTGTAACCTCTGAATACATTCAGAAAAATAGCCCCCGTTTTGATTTTAAAAAATGCAAATTATTTGAAAAACTGGTTGCCTTCAAAATGTTGTAATGATCCATTAAATGGACATGGTACTGAACTAAAGCTGAATTTACTCATTCATGAAAAGATGCATAAACACAAGGTCCCAGTGGGAGTGCAAATTGGCCTCAAAACCACAAATGAATGCTCTCTGGGGAACAAAGGTCCAGCAGTCACATCATAAAAAAAACAGACTGGTCTTTCTCAGGGGAGTCGGTGTAGATTATTTCAGACACACCAACACACACACACACACACACACACGCTCAGTAGATATCTTCTCTCTAGTCTTTCTCAAATCTAATCCACAAAGCATCAATCCATTGACTCTCCCTACTTCTCTCAAGCGAAGGTTGCAGGGCTGAGGACAGCCACGTATACACTACTACACTACTATAAACAACATCTAATCTATCAGAAAGAAAACAAAGGTAAATACAAACACCGTGCAAACGGATAACAGGGGATGCATTTCTCTTAGTCTTTAAGTCAAAAATAATTGAAAAAGAAATAGCTTGAGGCAGACAGAAGAAAGACTTGTGAACACAATTACATCCAGGGTAGGATGTCCATAGGACAATGGAGCAGGTTTTGTTTTCAGGTGTCAGGTATCCTGACCACTGAGCCTGTCCTCACAGCCATAGGCTAGTTTTCTTCACGTGCACTCACACCAGTCTGTGAACTTGCCAGCTAATTTGTGACCCTAAGGCATGCACACACCAATGTAATTTCCATCAAAAGGCCGAGACAATATGCTCCACCCAACAGGTTGTAAAGGAATGACTCCAAAAGTTGGCTGCAGATAAGAACTTTGACTTTCACCACTTGGTGGCTTTGATTGCATTGAGTAGCAGCACTGATTCGTTATATTGAAACGCCTCCATAACTTGGCTGCAGATAAGCAATTTGACTTCTAGCACTCAGGAGCTTGGATCGCATTGGGAAGCAGCACTGATTCCCACCTCCACTCTTTAACCATTAACCCATCCCGTGAAGCAGTACTTTACATTTATGCAATAAAAAAATTAAAAAAAGCTAAAATGCTAGGTTAATAAGGAGCATCACGTTGGGAATAAAAACAAATAGAAATTAGTTCAGTATAGTGCATTAGCATGTCCATTGATCTATGGGGACCGATGCAGATGATTATTTGTGATGCTTCCATTGCAGCTAAGAGCAATGAATTTAGATTTTTTAAGAAAAAATCAATATCAACCAATGGTAAGGGTAGCCAACTCTGCTATAACACAAAGCTTCGTTATCTAATGTATCGATTGAGGGGAATAACATGGCCCGACCTGTTTAAACAGCACGTGAGTCTGGTTTCAAAACACTGAGTACATAAAAAACATACGATTTAATACTGTTGTGAATGTGAATGAGCCATCCATAGCATCAGTGTGAGAGTGAGAGAGAGAGAGAGAGAGAGAGAGAGAGAGAGAGAGAGAGAGAGAGAGAGAGAGAGCTTATCAAACACACTCACCTCATAGAGATAGATATTAACTCCAAAGAAAATAACGTTACACTACTAGCTAACTTACTGTTGTAACGTTAACGTGTTTAGCGTCGTAAGTACTGTCGTAATGATTTCAATAATTAAAATATTAGGGTAAAATAAGTATGAAATAGCTCAAAAAGTGCGCCAAAACAGTGGCTGGGTAAATGTAACGTGACTTTGTTACTTTTGTTAGAAGAGTTAAGGTAACGTTAGCATGATAAAAGTCCTTTACAAACCTTTTGAGTCCCATTCAGTGAGCACGTATCACGACAAGAACAACTACTTTTACCCTTTTAACGTCTAACAAATTATCATGACAATACCTCAATAAATTCATCTAGAAATGTAAAGAAAAACTTAAATAGGTATCTACACTCCTGCCCGGTCCCTGTGTCGGTGTTTGCCTCCCTCCTCAGCTATGCGCAGCCTCCTCCTCACCGTCTTGACTCCGTGTGGAAGAAAATTCACTGGATTACCATCCACGAGCCTGAATCCAGGACTGTACCAACTATTTTGTGAAAAGGGGTAGAAGGTTTAAGATTTACGAGAGCAAACGATTTAAAATACTGTCGAGAAATGCAATACCACAATACAAAGCGTATGACGACAAAACGACAATTACAAAAACACGAGTGTAAATATTTATAACTATATGTACACTAACAGTGTAATACGCAATCACCTCTATCTGTTTTTGGTAGGTTCAAAGGCGATCAGACAGTGAGGTATTTGGTGGCCGCCCCCTCAGTTTTTCTTTGTCTACCTACCTATTTTCTTTCCATTTTCTTCAAAATACCTTGGACCACTGTAACCCCAAATGGCTGGACTATAGAGACTGAGTTGAAAACCTTGATGAACTAGTGGTTATTATAATTACAAAGTATTTAATTTGAGAAGTCAGACATTTAACTTCAGAGACAAAACAGCAGTAGATAAAGGGTAGAGAAGAGATTTGAGGGTATGCCAGACAGACTGACTGGCTACAGAAAAAAAGATATTAAAGAAAAGCAAAAAAACACTTTTTACTTTGCTCCTCAGTCTGAGTCAAAGGTCTCTCCAAGATTTTTTTAATGTCTTTTTGGATGCTTTGTTATCTCACTTCTCTGCAAGCATTTTCAACACAACATGAACCCATTGGCAACTAGCTAGTCTGTCTTTTATTGGGAACAGTGTGTATGTGAGAGAGAGAGAGACAGGGAGAGAGTGTGAGAGAGAGAGGGGGGGGGGGGGGTGCTAGAGCAGCTTTGTTTTCTTCAGCAACTAGATTTGCATTTGCTTTAGACCGGTGTGAATACTGGGAACTTGAGTTTTATGCCTGAACTCCATTTAAATGCAAACTGAAATGCAGGAATATTTATTATCCTATTAATAGTGTTGTGTATTAGAAAGAAGAAAACTTGCAGTTATATTGATTGTCACTGCTGTTATTGCCACACAATGATTTCCAATCATCATTGGAAAGTTGTTATAATGCTGTATGCACCTATTGCTATTCAACAAGTGACTTCCAGCTGTTCCAGTGAGTTATACCAGTGAAGTTGATGTGATTCCAGGTCAAGCTCCGAAGTCCCAAATACAGAACAGAACACTTCCTAAACATAGCTAATCATCTCCAGACTGCTCTGGTGTGCATGTGCCTGTGTGTGTCTCTGTGTGTGGTTAGGCTAGCTCAACCCAGAGCATCTGAGGCCTGTAGATATTCCTGAAAGATCTCTCTCTCTCTCTCTCTCACTCTCTCTCACTCTCACTCTCTCTCACTCTCACTCTCTCTCTCTCTCTCTCTCCATAATTTCCCAAACCATGCCCTTTTGACTGTTATAACCCATTTTTTTAATCTTTAAGTCCTCTTCTCCACCCCTGCTACTTTACAATGCCCTGGCCTAGTGTGTGTAGACACACCAGATGTCAATATTTGAATCAGCCAGGCACAGCGGGACGATAAATAGGCCTGTCAATATTTAACTCAAAATGCCCAGGTCACACAGGACACAATAGAACGGAGAAAAGGTTACACAGAAAGGATGGATTCATGGAGAGGGACAAGATAAGGCAAACATAGTAAAACATTGAGAACTCTTCAACGGAGTAAATCCAGAAAAAATTGAGGAGAAGAGAGAGGGCGGACGAGAGATAAACAGATCAAGATACTTGCAGAGGTGGACAGAAATACAAGAATTGAAATGCATTAGAATTTTGGGTCTGTGTGTGTGTGTTTTGCAAGTTGTATGCAGTCTCCTACAATACAATTTGATGTGCAATATACTGTATGCTCTGCAGTTGCTGGAAGCTGTGACTCACTGTAGCAGCTAGCTGTTCCAAACCACAAGGAATTAAACCAAACCAGAGGCACACACACATGCACTACATCATTCAAAAAACATACACACATCGTGGGAATGCTCACACACACACACACACACACACACACACACACACACAGGTCTATACATTTATGTGAAAAAACACACACACAAACGATACGCCATGTTGTTTTCATGCATAACATCAGCACAATGTTAACTGTGCCCATATGACTCATACACATACCGAAAGGAATGCAAGTTAACCAAACCACAAACTAACCACTCTCTCTCTTTCACACACACACACACACACACACACATACACACACACACACACACACACACACAAAAATGTATTTTATTGACCAGTAGGTGGCAATACATCAAAGCTTGTACACACTTGTGTGTGCCCAGTTTTGTGCAAGCAAGTGAAACCAACGGACAGTAGAGGGTATGGGCCTTCTCTGAAAGTAAACTGAGCTATACCATGTGTGTGTGAGTGTGTGTGTGTGTGTGTGTGTGTGTGTGTGTGTGTGTCTTACCCTGTGTGAGTGGCGTGGGCACAGTGACCTGCACTCCATCCAGACTGCAGAGGTGACCACAGGGGTCCAGGGTCACCACCCCTCCTGTGTTGCAGGTAATGATGAGAACACAGGGTTTCAGTAATACACACCTTCAGTCCAGAGTAAAGCAACTGCAAATTGCTACATCAGCATTTACTCAACAACACTTTCCATGCTGAAAGATGACTCCTAACTACACTACCAATTTTAATTGTAACATACACACAAAGGCATGCTATTTATAATGTCACTCCGAGGCTTTTGCCCACATGCTTAGACTAGTAATTATAAAGGATGTATCACAAAGGAACAAAAAACATAAATAGTGTAATCCATCACTCTGCCTCTCCCTGTCTCTTTAACGGTCATTTTTTTTCATTCACACAATACACTGACAATATTCAGCTTAGGAGTTCATTCAAAAAAATAGAGATTGTGCCAGTGTTTTTATGTAATTTTAACTGATTCTTTGGCAGGTTTTTGTGTGTATTACTTACTGAGATGGTATTACTGTAAGCAGATCATCCCTTTACAAGATTGACAAATGTTTTTTTTAATTTTGTAATCTCACTTTATTGCAGATTTGTTTTCAGTAGGTGCACTATCAACAAAAGTAATATTTTAAAGGTCCCAGGGAATGTCAATTTTACTTTATGAGTTTTTTTTAACATTAATATGAATCCCCCAGCCTGCATATGGTCCCCCAGTGGCTAGAAATGGCAATAGGTGTAAACCGAGCCCTGGGTATCATGGATCTTGCCCTTTATGAGGTCATAAGGTGCAAGGCTCCCCTTTCTCTGCTTTGCCCGCCCAGAGAATTTGGCCCACCCATGAGAAAGAGACAGACATCATGGCTTTCAAACCAGCAAGGTGGCAGTTGGTCAGGCCACATCCCAAGCCTCCACCTTGCCCCCCCCCCTTATCGCCTCCTCAAAAGCAACAGAAATGGCACATACTAAGGAAATCTCATAGTGGGACTGGTTCTAGTGGCTGTTTCTTTGTACCAAGGCTGAATTTTGGAAAAAAAAGACTTCAGATAGGGTATTAGGCATCCAAAAAGTTAAAATGCAAGTGCAAATTCTAGTTCATACATTGAGAGATAAGAAAACTGTGTAGATTCTGAGGCCTGCCAATATTATGAATTCATTTTGTAGAAAGTGAACTGACATCAACCTTCATTAATGATGACACAGTGCTCCGCCGCAATGCCGGGGCCCTGGATAGTGATATCTTGAGGAATTGGAGCATCTTCTCGGCCTATGCGGGTCACCCCTGAAACATCAAGCAGTATGCATAAACACCAGGATTTCTTTTTTTTTTTATAAATGTAAATGTAAAATGTAATTATAATTTGGCTTGATAGCGTGTCAGTCATTCTGCATGTCTTTGTGAAAACCATGGACAATATCTTTACATGTAAAACTAATGCAAACATGCATATGTCTTTTTGAACCATATGGGTAGTCTGTGATCCCGTATTATTAAGTTCATTCTTCTTCATTGGACATATTTCGGAGAAAAATAGACCCACAGTTTTTCTAAAATGGTTTGTTCACATTGTTGGCATTCCTCACTAAAACGGAAGGGTGTTCACCAAGCTGGAAAATGTGTGGCAATGTGGTAGAGGTCATGCAAGAAACATAATTTAAAATGTCCCAATGCTGACTTTAGCATCACAATGAGCCTTTGAACTTATTTGTAAAAGGTTTACCAATCATTTTAATTTAATTTTGTTCTAAAGTGGCACACTTAACGTTAAAGGAGAAACCAACCAGTATATCTGCATTACTGTGGAGCGATTTTATTTAGTTTATGTGGATGAATGGCTTACTATAGTTAATAATTTCTCATATTGACCGCAGCTTCATTTGAAAAGTGAATACATCCATCCACTTTTTTCTCTGCACTGTTCTCATGGCTGAGAGGAGGCAAAACAAAAAAGTGTCTGTCTATCTGCATTAGGGATATAATGAGAGCTTTGTGAGTCGCACAAGACATGTTAACTCTACAAGTGTATGTGAGAGGCACCAGTGTTATCTGAGGACAAGTACTTCCTAGATTTTAATGTGTATAATCTAATGTCAGTCAGTTTGCATTAGTATTCCATCTACTGTCTGCAGGCTATGGAATTCTAATCAGTTGTACACGCGACTCTCACTTTATCATGTAGATCTCCCTATCTTTGCCCCCATCTCTTTGCTATCATGTGTTCGGCCAACTAACTGGAAAACGCATTTAACTATGGCACATGTGGCTTGCTGATCTGATGAATGTGTGTGTGTGTGTGTGTGTGTGTGTGTGTGTGCTTGTGTGTGTGTGTGTGTGTGTGTGTGTGTGTGTGTGTGTGTGTGTGTGTGAAAGAGAGTGATTGAGGGAGAAGGACTGCAAGACACCTGTGGACGGCTGTTGATTTCTAAAACTATAAAATAGACCACATTTTGTCACCATAACTATCCTGTGTATGTGCAACCTGTGTGCCAATATTAGCGATATGCAGTTTGTTAAATTAAAACCAGCTTGAACTTATTTGAATACAACGTCTCTAAAGAACAGTACGCATTTCAGTCTTTGAGTTTAATTTAATGGGTGCTTTCTCTCTGTTGTAGTCACTGTCAAGAGACCATGTCGTGTGAGTCATCTCTGTTTTACAGTTGTTTGGGTTCAGTCTGTTAGCGCAGTGTTTTCCTCATTTTTGTATGGTTAAATGTGGGTACAGTTTGCGCACTAGGTAATTTTCATCGCCAATGACAATGACAATAAATAACCGGGGATGTGGATGTAGTAATTTGTTTAAATATGTGTTTTCTTCAGTCCAAGGGAGCCCTGTGGGAGGAAGTAGTGTTGGCTCCTTGGGAAGATAGGAGAAGATGTATGATAATCCTGGTAATCCTACACATATAGTACAGTATGTGCTTCTATGCACTGTGTGTGTGTGTGGGTGTGTGCTTCTATGTTCGGTGTGTGTGTGTGTCTGTGTGTGTGTGTGTGTGTGTGTGTGTTTTACCTTCTTTTAGTGGCAGCAAGGTGATTGCCACACTGAGCCTCCCGCTGCCCAGGCTCACCAGATGAGGCGTGGCTGTCTGGACCTTCAGCCCCTTCCCTGTGTCAATCAGGTCCAGCGGTGGAGACTGCAAACATCGGTCAGAGTGGAAAGGTCATTATGACAGGGTTTTGAAATACTGTATCATAATTTGCTGATAAACGACATACAATGTCTGTGTGTGCGTGTGTGTGTGTGTGTTAACCTTGGGTTCAACTGGTGACATCTGATCTGATTCAGGTTGGAACATCATCTCAGAGTCCTGCAGTATGGATGAGAGAGAAGTGAAAATCAGCTCAGACTATACATATGTGATTATCATTTATCCGTATAATTGTTTTTGTATATATTGTACTTGTAAGCAAACATGATATAGACATACACAACTAGGGTCAAAAAAGTACACATCTGCATGATTATACCCATACGTAGCTCAATTAAAACACACAAAAACCGCATGACCAGCTCCTGTCACATGGGAGGAACTCTCTGTGTGAAAGTGTTCCAAGGGGAAAATACCACTAGAGAGGAAAACACAAACACACACACACACACACACACACACACACACAATCTGTTTTGAAGTGGTAATAACTGGTAGAAATGTTCCATGAAAACAGAGTTCTCATAACTTGTTGGTTGACTTTTAACACACTGCCTGGTGCTTTAAATGTGTGAGTGTCACACCCAACAAGCAACAGAGCCAGGCGATGGCCATCAGTTGCATGACCTGTGTGTCCAAGGCTTTGGTATAGAGCAAGATACTCTCTTGACATCTTTCAGATGGCCTTATATTGGTAAAAACATTCAGGGTTGCCAATGGGATGATTCCTATATTTGGAATCCCTTGACCTCTCCTGTAGTTTCAAAACATCTAACACAATAGACAAATGTTGATAAAATTAGTTACTTCATGCTCCCCAGAATATGCGCCCTACCCATTTTGGAGACTCCGTAGGCGTTCCACTAGTCAAATGCCCACATATGTCATAATCTAAAGGCAGATTATGCTTATCACATTCATGCTCCCAAGGAAACAAGCGTGTTTATTTAAGTATTTTTATCAAGTGTCGACCTTGGGAAAAACCTCAGAGGAGCAATAGCATCAGTATACTGTTTGTTTCATTGTGTAATACACCCCACATTGTGTCAGACTCTAGGGGGCATTGCAGGGCTTTAGTGTCATGATTATTCTTATTCTGTATTAGTTAACCGTGGAGTCCAAGTAAAAAACAAAATACTATTTTAAGTGTGGCAATAAGTACGAAGCCATGAGAAAATTCTGAAATAGCAGGGCAGGATTAGACATATAAGGACGAAAATGATAAACTATAAAGAGGAAGGAAAACAGTACGAGATAAAAGGAAACAAAATCCAAAAATGACTAAAAAATGTGTGTGTGTTTGAGTAAACACACTCAGATCCAGTGCCAAGGACAACCACCGCAGCACCCTGCAATTCAATAGAGGGAAAACTTGCTTCTATTTGCGTGTGATTACACACCCGGCACACACACACCCAGATGGATGAGTGAAATGTTTCTCACCAAAGCAGAGATGATTACATGGGAAACCACCCCAACCACATCTCCTTTTCCACCTTCTGTCCGCTCCTTCCTCTTCTCTCTCTCTATGTTATTCTGTAATAATCCTGATGTAACATACATTATCCACCCAACCTTCCACCTTATCAATGCTTGTTCTCTCCTATTTCGTCAAACTGTTTTCCCAACTATCCAACCTTCTTCCCTTTCTTTTTCCTGCCTTTTTCTTTATTTTTCCTTATGTCCCATCATACTGCCTTTTTAATCTCACTCTCTTCTTTTTTCCTCATTTCCTCCAATCACCAACTGAGGAAGTACAACTCAAAGTCAGCTTCTTACCCCTTCCTCTAATTCAGCGCCAACTTCCTTTCTGAGGTCACCTCCTTTGCTGCTTTGACACCCTTATTGCCTTTAAACGTACAGTCCATGCTTCAAACACACTCTGTCTCTCTCACACACTCACTCACACTCACACATACACACACACCCACAAACACACATGCATACAAGCTATTCTTTGCAAATGAGCCACCCTTGTAACCCCTATGCACATCCAACAATCCACATATAAAGTCACGCATCAGCTCTTTTTGTTATCGCATGAAGATATGAGGCCGCACATTCCACTGATTTTTTTCCAGTTTTATCACAAGGGTAGACAAAGCAAAAACTCAGTATGTGATGGCAACATTAGCTGGATAAATGCATAGGTGCTACAGAGATGAAAGATGGAGATCAAAAGTGGAACAAGTTCAATGGGGACTGCTTTGAGAATAATTTAAAAAAAACAAGTTTTCGCTCCCACTTCCTGTATGTCTTTACCCACCTCTTTTACACTTCTATTCTGCCAGATTATTCTGTGCTCCATCGTTGCCCCCCTCTCCCTTCCTCCCTCCTTCCTGTCCATCCCCCCTTCTTCTTTCACCAGGTGAGCGGGCAGGTCGGGACACGTCTTTGACCTCGCTGTGCTCTAGTTTAAGCAGAGCAGCGAGGTGTGTCAACCCCCATTCTAGGTTTTCAGATTAAAGCTCTGGCATTCTGAGGGGTCTCCAGTCTCCACAATCTCTAATCACCAGACCTGATGCTATCAGGGCCTCAGGATTTAGAGAGCTCATGTATTGAGATTACTGCATGGTCTAGGTGTTTGCAGGTTGATGGAGAAACTTATAAACACACAAATATACTTGCAAAGATCTTTGCTGATATGTACTAAGTCTTTAAAACTGCTCTAATGTGACAGTGATCACTTGTTGTGACGATTCCTCTTTCGTAGTTCTTTTTGTTGACTTTTACAATGCACATAGATTCAAAACGCACACAAAAACAAAACAGCAGAAAACAACATTCCCACCTCACTCAATGAGTAAAGACGATTCTGGTTAATAGAGTAATGTGCAACGTAGTATGCAAAAATATCACAGTTTCCCCAATGCTAAGACTGAACGCAAGAGCCTTCGTATTACAAAGAACAGTTGAGATATACAAAAAGCCAGAACCTGGACTCCCAATGAATGCCAATCTTGTTTTGTTAGGCAATAGGTTCTAAAAGGTAACTAGAAGGGCCTTCTGAGAGCACAGACCATGGCCAAATAATGCCATATTTTTAACATTGTTAATCAGTGTGAATAGTCCCAGCTGTGAATTTATTTTCCCAATTAGTCCGAGACAGTGGAAATGCAGCACAAATGCCCTGTCTCGCAATGATAACAAAAGGGAAACATGATTGTGTGTCTGCTCTGTGATTTGGATCCAATCCAAAATTGAATGAGTTCTCCCTTGGCCTGTTAACCAACATTACCTTGACAAGGTGTCACAATGCCATTACAGCTACAATGGAGTTTGATGGCAGAATATTTTATAATCTATGTGAATGATTAGTATCAGGTTTAGTAACATATGAGGCAGACTGAGGGAAAGAAAGTCCAGCAGACTAAACTTTGACATTTCATCACAAACTAACTCCTGACATGGAAAGGAAGGTACCTTTACCCCCCCTTGCATGGGAACATGCACAGCCCTGACCTTCTTTTAATACTAAATATAATCCCAAATCTTTTGTTCACCTGAAATAGCACTTTCAATCATTAAAGACCAGCTAAAATAACTTCATACAAACACAGTGTTTATGAAATCACACATGCACACACAGCACACAGTCTCTCTTTGATCCCATCTGTAGAACAGCTGGGTCTCCCCGACAAACTCCATTTACCCTTCATCACAGATAGAGATAGACATACGGGGTGATAGAGAGAGAGAGAGAGAGAGAGATATGGAAGATGTAGAGAGTACTCATAAACCAAGGGCAGACCCAGCATTCTCAGACTGTTTCATCTCATCCTTTTTACTTTCTTCATCTTCTGCTTTCATTTCTCTGTCCAGTCCCTCTTGCGTATGAATTTCCTCTACATCTGTTTTGTCTTTCTGTCTGTTTCAATTACCCTCTGTGTTTCTGCTTTTTTGATGCAGGTTGCATTCTCATGACTCCATCTCAGGACATCTCAGTGTGTTGTTAATGCCAATGATTTGGAACAGACTTTAGTGCTCAATTTAGGATTGTTATGTCACTTGCATGTGTTTGTGTGTCTGACAAGTAAACTCATGATCTTGGGTTAAAATAAAGATAGATAATGTAGCATTTTCAGTCTGTAACTGTCTGAATGTCCACACCGAATTCTCTCATTTGCAGTCCTTGAAATAGTGTTCAAGAAATTGCGGGTATCTTGGAGTTGTGAGCGGGGTTAAGCTATAACTGTAAAATTAGGTTACCAACATTTATAACGATAGCATAAAACAGAAAGCATAGAAGGGTACAAGGTGCAACAGACAAATAATCAAGATTCTTCTTTTCTACTTTTAATGCATATTTTCAAGTTTAGCCATCTGCTTCTTCTGAGCATGCGTCTACTTTATTGAAGTAGCTTACATTGGCTTTAAAGGGTGGCAGCTCCTCAACATGATATATTGAGGGTGTAAACTTGAACAATCAATGGAGATGAAGGTGTGAATAATGTTACGTCAGACTAGAGTCAAGGTTACGGTTAAGATGCCTGTAGACTTGCCACAGAGACAAAAGTTGCGTGGTGGAAATGAAATGACTCAATGGGTATCAAAACTTGATTTAAAAAAATGGAACATGGACATGGAAATTTTGGAAAGGTTTCCATGTATTTGGGTTTTGTAGAATGGAAATGATATAGAATGAAATATGTGATTGTAGAGTTTACATTAAGTTAATGTGCACATGTTTGAGTGTCATATGGTGTGATTGGGCTTGTCAGCTCCTTAATCATGAACCCAATTTCCCAACTGTTAAGAATAACACTTTCTTCTTTTTTGCTCTCAGTCCCATCACTGTCCATTTACTTTTAAACATCACCTGTATAGCATTTGTTTAAAAGTGCTGTCTTCCCACCTGATTTTCTTTCTTATGCCCTTGATTTGTTTCATCAAGTTTTAGCAGCTGTGTCTTTTTACTCTTGTTGTACTCCTCTCTCTGGCTCTATCGCTCTCTTTCTCCATCCCTCTGTCTCTCACTAACATGCCCTCCCCTTACATTCCATCATTACCCTCTCCTCCTCCCACCTGACAAAGCCAGCATTGTATCACAGCTGCTGTTTAATATGGAGTCCCTCTCTCTGTGTCCCTCTTAAAGAGCAACTCATAGGACTTCCTCCCTTCTCTTCACTACACTCTATGTTTGTGTGCGATAATTTCATCAACAAAAGTAGTTTAATACATGCCTTACGCATGCATACACACCATAGACGTCAACATCGCCACACACACATCACACATGCACTACCCTTTTGGGCATACAACACTCCTCTTCTCTGTCACTGGTCCATACAACTCTTAAATGTACTTCATTGGGTGTGCGTGCATGTGTGTGTGGCTATGATTGTGTGTTTCCCTGCATGTGTGTGGTTGTGTGTGTGTGTGTTTTTGGTGAAAACTCTGCAAGCTGATTAACACAACTTGACCTTGAACCACTGCTAAAAAACAACAAATATCCACAAGCATTGTTCTCCAACTCAAACTCTCTCACAGTCCAATGAGCTTTTTTTCCCCCGTATCATTTACCGAAATACAAGATCCTCACAGGAAAGAAAGTCCATTGTTATTGCAGCTGACTTAAAGTTGGAGGAAATCTAACTTGAATTTCTACTGAGGGTGTGTGTGTGTCTTTGCAAAGAAAAGCCTAGATTACCTTGACTGCCATATGGAGGGGATCAACTAATGTTTGGATTTGTGAGTGGCCGGATATGACAGAGACACATGGAGGGACAGTGAGCTGGTAGAAGGACAATATAACCCACATTAGTAACACAGCACAAATGTTGAAAGACTGTAAACTGTACCTGCAGGATAGAAAAGAAAAGAAAGTAATTTGGCAGAAAGATGGAATTGGAGATAATAAGAAAAACAAACTGAGCAAGCCAGTGAAACAAAAGAAAAGGAAATGGACAAAAACACACTCACAAATCCAAGATAAAGGAAAAAATATTAGTGGACTAAAAAAGAGAAGTTCCCCGAAGTTGCACCACTGGCCTCCAAATAAAATATGATCCTATACTGCACTTTTCACTAGCATGAAAACACATACACAGTACACACTGTGAAGGAAATCTTAAAGGTCCCATGGTGTGAAAATGTCACTTTATGAGTTTCTTTTAACATTAATATGAATTCCCCCAGCCTACCTATGGTCCTTCAGGGACTAGAAATGGAGATAGGTGTAAACCGAGCCCTGGGTATCCTGCTCTGCCTTTTAGGAAAGGAAGGTCAAATGGGCCGATTTGGAATCTTGCTCCTTATGAGGTCATAAGGGGCAAGGTTACTTCTCCTTTCTTTGCTTTGCCCACCCAGAGAATTGGGTCCACCCATGACAAAGAGACACCATGGCTTTCAAACGGGCAAAGTAGCAGTTGGTAAAGGCCCCCCCCCCTCTCTACATCTCAAAAGCTACAGAATCAGAAATGGCACGTCCTAAGGAAAGCTCATTGTGGGACTGCCTCTAGTGGCTGTAATTCGGCACCAAAGCTGAATTTTTGGAAAGATACTTCAGATATGGTATTAGGGGACCACTAAGGTCTATATAAAAGCATCCAAAGAGCACCATGTCATGGGACCTTTAACAACACAGAGTAGAAATATAATTAGCTTCAGCACACAAAAGTGTTGGTATGTTGAGTCCTTGGGACAGAATGGTTGTATCATTCTTCCACATCATGACCTGAGCAAACTTGACAAGTATGATGGTTTTAACATTAGCTAATGACACCACATGTGGAGATTTGAACTTGAAGCAAGTTCGAATTAGTCTCTGTGATGTTTTTACCTTTCACTATTTAAAAGAACACACAAATGTACTGCTATCTGGGTAATGTGCTGTGGTTAGACCCACCAAAGACAAATCCAAAACCTAACAATTACACTAGGATTCAGAGCCATAATATGAAGTATGCAACTTGTTTCCACCTAGGCTAACTTACAAGACCAACTCTGCATGAAAAGTGCAACATTGTATACAATTTCCTCACTGGGAAATGGAAGGTATTAAGATGTCACATTAATTTAGTGACACAGGGCCCTGGTTTAATGGCAGCTCTTCACACTCTCACATACCACAGACATCCCTACTCTTCATCAATCTGACATGTTAAAGAAGTGGTAAGGCTTGGTCTGCGTCCTTAAATGCGTTGGTTGATTTCCAAGTTAGGTCACATGATTGGCGGCTTCAATGAACTCGTGGAAGCAAGAACAAGTCCTCTGAGGCGTGGAATAATTTAAGTGTACCAGCTTGTGCCATGATCGGATCCACTTATGTCAAAGATATTCTCAAGGTTTGTTTGAGTCAAATGTGGGGTTATGCTCCTATTCACACACTACTAACAACACACATGATCCTATATCCCTTGTGTTGTCTCTGGGTCAAATTTGACCCGTTTTTCAAAATATCTATATCAGAAAAAAGGGTTTCTAAATTGAATAACCCAAAAAATAACATGGATGACATGTACCCTTGTGTAATGATCCTTCATTTAATGAGTAAATAATTCATCACCATTTCTGCTTTTTTAACTTGAGAATTAGGTATAATTTCCAATAAATGAGATTTCTTGACTAGGAATTCCAAAAATGTAGTTAATATAAAACTGGTAACAAGTTGGTGTTAGTGATGTTTATATATTGTAGTGAAAAAGCGTTACACGTCAAAAAAGAGCCAAAAACGTTGAAAAAACGAGACAAACAACAAAAAAGACGAAAACATCACAAAAAGGCTTGATTTTCAGGACGACAGGTACAGGGTTGACTAGAAGACACAACTACCATTCATAATCACTGCTCTGATTTGTCTTCTTACAGGCCTCATAATATCACTGTATTTTTATAGTGGCTATGATATGATAAATATATAAATAATAAAATAGCCTATAGGCTAATTACAAAATATAGACTATAATAGTCCAATTTTAACGTCTAGGTCATCAAGCATGTGTATATTTTTTATGTTTATCTTCAGTGGAATTACATAACACGCCTATAATTCCCTGGTAATTAGCAGCCCAGAAACAAACTAAACTTCCCCTGTATTTTGTTTGCTGAAAAGAAAATCTGGAATTTAAATCGGAGCAGATTTACGCAGCTCATTTTAAAAACTCCCCGAGCTGTGGATTAAACACCAGGGGCCGGGAAGGAGTTTACACAGGCTAAACCTCCTAATTTAGAAACACACATTTGGATCATAAAAAAAGACAAAGAATGTGAATTCTTAAGTCCCCCCCCCCCTTCATGAAAACACACTTACCATTATTGAAGCGGGACAGGCCACTTCTGTCATAGTGCAGAAAAGGACGCAACTACGCAACTGCTCCAAGATCCTGAAAATATTCTGTCACTGCTGCCTTTGCTGTGATCCCAGTCTCCCTCTTGGCAGCGAAAACATTCCCTGTGCAGCATGAGCAACCTCTGGATGCCTAGGAGGTACTAAAAATCGTCTGTCACATTCACACACACGGGCACACACGAACACACACACACACGCTCCAAACGTACACAAACGTAAAAAGCCGGCGGCCTTCAGCCAACTGCGACGTGTGGAGGAATGCAGCACCAGCTGGAAGTGGAGCAGGAGAGGGAACAAGGGGAGGGAGTCTCCCTCTCTCTCTCTCTCTCTCTCTCTCTCTCTCTCAAACACAGAGCATAATGTGCAGGTGCTAACAGACCACCTACACTTGACCTCCTAATTGTCACTGGCTCAAAGAGAGAAGCCTTTGGGCTGACCCAGAGAGGGAGAAGAGGGGAGGAGCATTCCCTCAGACCGACTTGGCAGCAATGATAAGAAACCACGATAACAAGCATGTTTAGCTAATGATATTACAACAGGAATGCAGGCTGGTCATCATTCACATGACATAATGCAGTAGACATACTGCAGGTTTAGATGCATTCAGTCTACGGAGATCCAGACTGGTGCTAAAATACACTAGCGCAAATCATGTCATGCACCAGAAACTTGGATCCAGTGACTAACGATGAAGGTTAAGAAACCTTCTCTTGTGAGAAAAACAACCCATAACTTAAACGATATGTAACATAGGAGAGGTATATTAATGCAGTATGGGTTAATGGTAGGCATGTTGGACAACCTATACATAAAACACTAAAACACATACACATGAATTATAATTGCTCTCCAATTACCAGCAAAACATCCTTCGCCTTAACTATGTGAAAGTTGTGTAGGGAAAAACCATTCATTTGTACAATTATCTTCATTTTCACCAAAATATGTGTTTCCACAATGAAAACAAATAATGTTGGATTGAGCTTAATCCTTAACATTCTGGTCTAAGATACTCAGGCTGCTCTTTGTGTAAGTTATCTGCACCATCTTAAAACTCTCAGCTACATGTACAGTCATGCATCGGTCTGAAGACATAAAGGTAGAGTAGAAGCCAGTTATTCTGCATCAGAGCTAGATAATGTAATATTTGGCAGACATTTACGCATTCTCCACAGCTCATAACAGAGGTCACATAAAACAACAACACACATTATGCACAACTATAATACAACCTTGGTTGTGCAGAATTTACTTTAGGCCGCATGCACACAACACAGCTGGAAAATGAAATGACAAATGTAGTCTTGTAGTCTTGTAGTCTTGTGTGTTTAGGGCTGAGGTCAAAGAAGGTGACACACACACACACACACAGACCGACATGCGTATCCACGGCAGCAGAATTATCTTATCTCTCAGGCACCACAAGGATGTCTTTGTGGATAAACAGGAAGAGAGCTTGTGCACCCAGCCCTACTCCACTTTCTCCACTGCTGTTCAGCTCTCCATGACACTCAGTATGTGTAGAGATCTAATGACCAATAGTGTAATAGGTTTCATACACATAATCACATATCTCTCAAAGTATGAATCTTCAACTTACATAAAACCCAAATGGTTGTACTCTGTTATGCAAGGATGAAGGAGGAAGAACAAAACTGGGGAGATCACATGCAATATGGGCCAGACCAGAAAGGAAAATAGGTGTCTTAGAAAAAAATTAATGCTGTCCATTATGATACACACCAGACTTTTCTGAAATTTGCTTCCACATGCAAGCTTATTGCTGATTTTAGGTCTTGACTCAACATTAACAGATGCATCTTTCGTGGCCAAAAGCCCTAAAAGGAAACAAATCTCATCATGATAATGATCCCTGAAAATGGTTTCTATGATCATGCTTTCTTGTCAAGTGTTTCCAGAAGCCATAAAGCTATTATGCCTCCATGGTTGCTTTACTGGCATGAGAGCTGCACAGCTTTCCCACTGACATCATCCCAGAGCCTGTGGGTATGTGGGAGGGCTGCCGCCGAACGTTCGACAGCATTCCCGAGAAAAATTCCACAACTCCAATGTGTTCCCAGGAGGCTGAGCAGGAGCTTTAGAACTGTTTAGAGGGGGAGACCCTCAGCAAGAGGAACCGTTTCATTTGGACAAATCCTGCATCTTATTTTTTAATACATTTTAAACAGCCACAACTTGTTTTTCCAGTCAACAGTACAAAACAAGCCTGCGAGACAGTATCAACCACTTAAAACCAGCTCTGACAGCTCATTCTATTACAGGTAAATCCATCACTGAAGTAGGGCTTTGAGGATTTGTGTGGGTAAAACTGTCGTGCTTTTAATAACATCTTAATGACAGATAATTGGTTGACATTGACACTGTTTGTGGCTTAAGGGTATGCGAGGTGCATTTCTATCTGTTTGTGGTGGTCTGGTGCTGTGCCTCTACACGTTTTCTTTCTTAACTCACCCTATATTCTGTCTGAGGTAGGATAGTCATAGGATACGGTGCCATCTGTTTGCACAGCTGTTTCAATACCCTAGTCATCACGGTCTAAAAGAGAACACTTACAAATCTGTGTATAATGGATGTTACTGACCCGGGTCACTGACATCACTTAACCAGGCATGTAGCAGTGGTTAAAGCAACTAAACGCGCTTTTACCACCAGTGTTTTTGCAGAGTAGTGTTTTTAGGTTGACATAATTGGCTTATTAAAAAAATAGTGACAAGTCTTTATTTAACACAAACACACTATGCAACCAAAGCATGAGTGTGTCCATATTACTGCCAATGAAATGCCCCCCCCCCCTCCCCAGAAATCCTATTGAAGACTGGAAACGGACCATGCATTTGGGTGTGATGAACACAAGCTAAGACAGTTTCCTTTGACCTGTGGTGTGGGTCTGAGGTAGGGGTGGGGGGGAAATCGATACAGGATTGTATCGCGATATTTTTCGTGGCAATACTGTATCGATACACAGACGCCAAGTATCGATCTATTATCATATGTGTTGGTCAGCTTGTCTGCACGACAATCCCATTTTGCAGCAATAAAAAATTCTGTGGGAGGAACAAACAGAGAAATGTATATTTTTTTAGATAAAACAGATGTTAACACCTTTTGGAGACATAATTTGAAATTGAGGAAAAATCCAAAATTGGAAAAAAAGGTAATAAATTGCAATATCACAGAATATGGCAACATGTTTAAAATTGCAATAATATCGTATTTTGACATGAGTATTGTGAGCACTGGTAATCCCCACCCCTATTTTGGAGGGGACTGAAGTGTTGAATTTAGCGAGAGAGAAATGAAGTGACAGGATTGTGGTGACCAACAGGACCAAAAATAGTTTTATGAAGATGTGTGTCAATGTTTGCACCAAATGACTGCAGAACAACAGACATTGGTTGGCAAACACACGCACGCAAGAACAAAAGCAGTATCACTTTAGAACTTTATTAATACCTGGACAATCATGTTTGAGTTGTCGTCCTCTTCTCCTTTGAAACCAGGGAAGCCAGCAGGGATACAGAGGAGAAGGGGGGGGGGGAGCGAGAGAGAGAGAAAGAGAGAGAGAGAGAGAGAGAGAGAGCGAGGGAGGACCAATCCAAACAACAAAGGAATGCTCTCCATCAGTTGGAGCTGCTGCTCTCTGCTCTCCCACTTGCCTGCTGTGGTATGTGTAATCACACCACAATTAAAGTGTCTGCAGCATGTGACTGTGTTTTGGTGTGTGTGAGCCCTGCGGTGCTTGTTGACCACATTCAACCACGTCAACAACGTGGCCTGGATAGCCCAGACAATTTCACACAAGCGAGTCAGGGAGTGACAAAAATGAAGGAGGAGAGATGATATGAAAAGAAAACATCTGACTTCCCTGTTAAATGCTGCTCAAGAAAAAAAACAAGAAAACAGCTGTTCAGATTTTGCTCTCTTCGTTCTCCATTTTTCTATGAGTCCAACTAAACTTTTCCTTACTTTCTACTCTGCTTTGTAAATCACGTTGTGTTTTCTTCTTCTGCAGTCTCTCTCTCCTCCTCTCATTCCCTGCTCTGACCACAGGAATGCAGGACGACTGTCACTGCAGTACTGTCCATGTCATGCATAGTAATCCCTGGGCTCCAAAAGCACACACACACACACACACACACACACACACACACACAAACATTTCATACTACAATATGTTGGCCGTCAATTTTTTCCCCCTCGATATTTCTATATGTAGTATAAAAGGTCAGTAGTATGGAGTCCGATGCAGACCTAACATAGCTGTAAAAGCTCTTCAATGCATTTACCTTTTTTACTGTCCCAGGAAAATGTTTGAGTCTTCATAATGGAAGTGAAAAAATTCTGAGCAAAAATACTATAATTGTAAACATTTATTGCTGTGTACTATATATGCATTGGCTGATGTATTTTATGACTATTGTGGCACAAGTTTCACACATATATGGCTTTCCCTCTGCAATTCCACCTAAAGGTGCTAAACTTTACAACCCAGCAATATGTATTGAGACAGAGTTAGCAATGTGGCATGGTAGTTTTTAAAATACAAACAAAAATACTATATTATTATTATTATTATTATTATAGTTTTTCCCATTATGTTAATTACTGGAAAAACACAAAGTGCATAGTTAAAAACCAACTTTAGATCACTGGCCAACAATTATTTAACATAGTGCTGGATGTATTACTGTAAAAGTATCATTAAATATTAGTCACAATCGCTCTTGATTCCAATACTTTATGTTATGATGCAGACAACACCATAAAGGTGCACTATGAGTACCTGCATGGTTTCAGCGCAATTTCATTTTTGTCTCAAATTGTACGAATCTTTCCTTGATCCGCTAGCTGCTTGTCCCCTGAATACACTGTGAAAATGCCCGGTCTCGGGAGACAACAAAGGGGTCGTAAACATCAAACAAACCCTAGAGGCCCAGTCTGGGCACCAAACTACAACAAACCCATCCAACCAATCACCGACAAGATGGTTGTGGGAGGGGATGGGGGTTAGTGACAGTTAATGAAGATTTACAGTTGACGCATCTGAGCTTTCGCGCGCCAATTTGACGTCTTTTTACGTAGATCCAGGATTTTGGCGGGCCACCGAGATGCGCACTCAAAACTCTTTTTTTCAGCGGCGCGCGGCAAAGCGGAAACAGGAAGCCTGAACAACCTCGAGGGGGACCGGATGCCAGGACTCTTAGAGTGACTGCAAGTCTCTCCTATAAACTTACTGGGTTAAGATGAGTTCTTTTATGGTGATTGAAAAGCTCGATCAAATGAATTATGTCACCAAATCAAATCAAAGCATTGATGTCAATGCTGCTGCCAGTTCTGATGTTTTTTTCCCCTTTTTCTTCTTCTTCTAGTCTGTAGAAAGAGAAATGTTGGTAGCATTTGCTCATTAGCGCCACCTCTGTTCAGGAGAAGACTGCAACTAGTGTCGCGACCACCACGCGGGAGTATAAACAGTTATGGTGCTCCCATAACGTCACACTGGTGCTCGGCAGCTCGGCTGCGGCTAGTATACCGGATGTATTAGTCATGACAGTTACGGAAACAAGGGGGGGGGGCGAGCTTGCGCTGTTTTGTTTGGAATTTACTTGGAACATCAACAGAAGTGACCATGCAGTGTAGTAGTAGTGTAGTAGTGCACCTTTAAAAACCTATAAACACAGTTTTTCAAAAAAGTTAAACAATTATGCAATATAGGATCTTGCCTTTCACCATAATGATAAAAAATCTGTGATTTAAACAGAAACATTTTCAAGATGTAATTCTGTTCACAACAAACACAAAGGGAATTTTTGGTGTGGTGCGCCAACATAGCCTACAAAGTAAATGCCCCCCCCCCCCCCCCCCCCCCCCCCCCCCCCCCCCCCGTTGCTCGGGATTGTGTGAATTTTTTGTGCCCACCTCAGATGTTATAAACCAAGACATGAAAGTGTTTGGTTTTCCAATGTATCTAGGACTTCAACAACAGGTAGGCTGCAAAGTTGATGGCAGAAAGAAATGGCGGACAGCAATATTGTTGGCATCTATATGGAGCTCCTCCTTCTCTTTGGCACATTTTGCACAAATAATTTAAATAAACACAAACAATCCCACGGTCAAACTTGCGCCAGTAACGCACGTACATTCACTTTGCATTTGGTGTGAACACAGCATAATATTTGAGAATGTCAAAACCATGTTGAAATACATATAATTCATATAATCACTGTCCAGGTCCCAGGTAGCTGTGAGTCTGTTTCTCCATGGTGACCTGTCTTGCATGGCCATTAGACAATACAATTTGAAGCCAAAGCGGTGGAATAACAGGATTGGGTCGACCTTTTGATGGTGCTAAAACTCCAGCTTCTTAACCCTCTTTGGGACTGGCATGATATTTGGGCTGAGAGAGCCAGCTTCGTCCCATCTGAGCTTTCATTTTCTCAAAAGCAGAGCAGGATACCCAGGGCTCAGTTTACACCTATTGCCATTTCTATGCACTGGGGGACTATTGGCAGGCTGGGGGAACTCATATTTATGTTAAAAAACCTCATAAAGTGAAATGTTCAAGTCATGGGACCTAATACTAATGATAAACTGTCGTTGTTGAAGTCTAGTATAATGCAATATAATACATTATTATTTAAACTAACTTCATAAGGACAATGGTGGAAGAATCTGCCCTCGGACTTGCCCCACATCGCAGGTCAGCACACATTTAGGCTGTTGTGCAAATGTGTGTCATCTTTGTTTGCGGTCTTGTTCAGACAACAGCAGGTTGTTGAGTTTGATGACAATGTTAGCAAAGTCAGTGAGCTCCACAAAGTCCGAGGTGATGATGTTGACCCCGTCCACCCCCGGCCTCTGAGCCTCAACCCAGGAAATGATGGTCGGCAGGTTTCTAGAGCCGCAAAAGAAGAACGTTTGTATTAGAAGGTTCACAATTGACCCCCTTTTCTGTAACTTAAATTTCAATTCAAACTGATTCCTTGACATGAGCCAAGTTTCTGTCTCTGTTAGGTTTGTAGTTATGGCTATAACCTTGCCAGAAGCTAATCAGTGGTTCCTTGGCTGAATGTCTGTCTGTCCACCAAATTTCATGAAAAGCGGTTGATAAGGTATTCTGATACAGTGTTATGATGAGGGAGAAGAATGAAACTGATGGAAACGAAGTTAAAGGGAGTGATGTTTATCTCTGTCTGCCAGTGAGAGATTAAATTGGCGCTATTGTGTCGAAATCATTGCTCTGCATTCAAACACTTTCTTTTTTGGTTCTCGGCACACACACACACACACACACACACACGCCACGACGCCTGTTGCTGTATGAGTTCACCCTTAAATTCTCCCCTGTGTTTGAGCCACCAGCAGAACAAAACCAGGAAGTCCAAATGTTTATCCAGTGGTGATAAACTATCCCATTTCCTCGGAAGTGCTAAATTAGGCGACCTCCTGTCTCGCCAGAGAGTTCGTTCAGAAGTTTTATACCCCAGTATCAGAGGCCAGTTCTCTCACTTTTAAGGGTATGGTGGGTTTTAACTCTCTAAGTCAGGATTTCCGCTGTCATTTCCACTTCAAGCTCAGGCTCAACGAGCTGGATGACTGCTAAAGTTTGAGCGAACAATTGAGTCCTTGCTTAGGAAATAAGATCTCTTAATGTGAGACATGACGTGTTTGTGTTTGATTCCTTATAGTTTGGAAATGGATAAAGAGGATTACAGCTTATCCTAAATCAAATAAATCAGTGAAGTGACAGAACAGTGTAACAGAGAAGCCAAATTTAAAGATGCAGACTTTTTACAGAGATTTGTTGTAAATAGATGAAAAGATGAAACATCCACTCTGGTTTTGCTTCTACACAACATCCTCCATCAGAGGGTGTGGTGAGTAATAGATACACTCTCAGCCAGTCACATCACTGGTCTCATAGCTCCGAAACATCGATTCCAATCACAGTCAAGTATTATAAAAATAGCTCAACAAATGGAAAGACGCTACATCTGGAAAATGTATTGTTGTCTACATGGTGCAACACAGCACAATGGGAACACAAAGCACCACAAATCTGCAGCCAAAGGCAGATGCTGTAGGTTTTTCTTTAATTCATTTGTCCAGTGATTATGAAAAATAAATAATAAAAGACACTGATGAAGCTGTTCTTTATAGGACCGCACACTGTGACCTCATAAAGAGGTCACATCAAATTGTTAAATGTTACACAACAGTGTTTGAGCCATCTAAAAATAAAAAGTGGAGGTAAACAAGTAAAGGAAGTAATGTCATCCATTCATCTGTATTTACATATTAACCCTTTTTGGTGCTTAAAAAAACGTTATTGTCGCTTCTTTTCTGTGCTTTTTTCACCACTAACACCATGTTCTTACCACTAGTTTTACGCTCCTTTTTTTTGGGAAATAATGGTCAATACATTTTTTATATGAAATAATATCTAACTTTTGAGTTAAAGAGCTGAAAATATGAATTATTTTGACTGACAAACTGTTTTAAAATTTTTTTTTTAAATGCTATAAAATTCTATATTTTATAGGGAAATTAGGTTGAAAGAAACCCAAATATCTGATGTAAAAACTATGAAAACGGGTCAAATTTGACCCAAGGACATGTGCAAAGCTGTCGATAAGGTATTCTGATACAGTGTCATGATGAGGGAGAAACTGAATGATGGACATGAAGTTAAAGGGAGTGATGTTTGTCTCTGTCTGCCAGTGAGACACTACTTTGCCACCATGTCAAAATCATTGCTCTGACTTTCTGTTTTGTGTTGTAAGCCTTTGTAACATTTGCTGTACTGCCCTCAAGTGGCCACAGACTTATATAACAATAGCTAAATAAAATGGAGTTAAATGAATAAAAGAAAAGACAAGGTTCAAATGGGCATGAGCAGATTCCCGCTCTAACACTTGGGCTGGACACCTAACTCTTCGACACGTGTTTTAAAGCAAGTTATATGTACAAATGGATGTTTGCGTAACGCATTTCCACACATCCATAATATTCCACCATACCCCCCCCCCCCCCCCCCCCCCCCCCCCCCCCTCAGTCACAAATTTCTAAAAACACTCACATTTAGTCACTGACCTCTCCACCAGGTAGCTGCGCAGCCCCCAGACCAGACCCTTGGCCACGGTGTTGACCCTGGGTGTGAGGATGGCCTGAGACACATGGAAGGATCCCTCCTTGGCTCTTTCCCTCAGTGTAGTTTCCAGGAACTAGACAGGAGAATGTCACACGTAAACAGATCTAATACTAATGAACCCTACAATGAATGCCGTTAGATTCAGATCGAGATTGTTGAACCATTGGAGTTGTAGTCTATCAGCTAATATCTGAACAGTCATGTTCAGATATTAACAGCACCTTGCAGCGCCCAGAAAGTACCAATCAACACTCTTGACTTTGGTCCATAGGCTACTGGGACTAGAACCTTCAACCCCCCAGTTCCTAGCCCAACTCCCTAGGGACTGAGCTACTTCCACAAATAGTCTAAATCTCCTTGATGTGAGAGATCTGGGTACATAGCCTGTGTAACTGATCTCTAAACTGCAGATATCTTTAGCGAATTGCAGCTACCCGTACGGCTTTTCCACTTAAGGAAGTGAAAAATGTATAAATGGGGTCTGTATGCTGGTAGGTACCTATCACAGCCAATGCTGTTTTCTGACCTGTGTGAGCTTCTTGGGTTCGGTGGTGTTCGCCCAGGGAGCAGGGATCTTGTTGCCAGGCCACATGACAGGGATGTCCTGAGCTGATGGATGATGGTAGAACACAATCACCTGAGGAGAAATGCAAATGAAAGACAGAGAGTAGATATGTTTAAAACAATGCACCGACGGGGTACAACGGAAACACTCAGGTAGTCTAATCTTCAGTGGCATGAGGTAGTTATGACGGAGCTCAGTGCAGGCTAGTTACTGACGCTTTGATATTTGAAAGGCATGACTGCTCGCTTGGCTTGCAGATGTGCTCAGCTTGGCAGTCTTGACCAATTTTGCACCTAAACTTGCAACCATCCAGAGTCTTGTCACAGGATCAAAAAAACACTTGTCATTAGACAGCATCGTCAAAATCAAAGAAAAATATGAAATAATGAATTTAGTGGAATAGTGTTTTAGATTGCTACTTACTATGTTACCCAAAATAATGAAAACCATGATTCTCTCTACAGAGAGAGGAGGGGAATGACAGCAAAGGGCCGCAGGTCGGAACCAAACCTGGGACCGCTGCCTTGAGGACTAAGCCTCTGTATACGGGCGCACGCTCTACCAAGTGAGCCACCCAGGCACCGGGAAATTATTTCAACTTCCTTGCATCTACACATCATTTACAACAATATGCCATTAAAGTACTGTAGGTGTGACAATTTTGATTGAAATCCTAAAAAACACCCATGACTAGTCCACGCTTTACTAAAAAGATTTAACAGTGAAATAATGACAGAACTAGTCGGGTGTTGTGATTGCAATCCTCGTTTTAATAAACACTTTTAGGCGACCCTTGTCTTTCTGTAGGTTGATTCAATCATCTGCCAATGTCTTCCCAGAAACCTGTGTTCACCGTGCCCTAATCTGTGAGGATAACTATGAGAGCCTGTTTTTTATCCAGCTTCAGGGTCATGCGTTATCATCCCTCTGAGTCACTCTGAGTCCAGAGGTTACATGAATATTAGCATACAGTCAATACATCAACGTGGCTTGGACTTTTCCAGAGACACTTAAAACAAGATGGCTAATTGGGCGAATCTCTGCTCCCCTCCCGTCTCTCCTCTGTCTGTCCTGCTCTCTCTCTCTCTCTCTATCTCTTTCTCTTTTGCCAACTAAACCAGTCACAGATTAGGGTCACAGGAGCAGGAGTTAAACTGATTGTTTCCAAATGAGACATGCACATTAAAACCATTGCAGACATTTAATGAATTGCACTTAAAACAGGAAGCCCACACACAGATGCGTGTGTACGTGAAGCTGCTCATTTCCATGTGTAGGTATGTGTAGATACTTTAAAAAAGGGGGTTAGAGAAAGAGGAAAATGGAAACAAGGAAATTAAATTAAAACAATGAAGGAAAGCTAAAAAAGACAAAGAAAAAGGAAAAGAGAGTGTGAAGAAAGGATGAAAGCTAAATGCAATGAAAGAAGGAGGGCTGTTGGATGAAAAAAGTGTTAATGGGATGACGCTCACCACTAATTCCTGTTCAGGGGAGCTATAGGCCGCAGGGATTACCTGACCTCAGGGGTTAAGTCCAATAACTACACACATCCAAAAACAACTCACCCATGCCACTTTGACTTGTTATATGTATATGAGCTTTAAGTGATCCGAGATCCGTTTCATTGATGCGTTCTGACCTCACCTGGTATTTCTTCTGCCAGAGGTAGTCCAGAGTGATGCCTTCCACTGCACAGTTGTTGCAAAGCTTGCTGCCAAACACTTCCTGGAGCATGCGGATGAGGTACACATGATGCTCTAGATCCATTGCATAGTAGTGGTTAAAGTCCAGAAACACTATCTACATCGAAAAAATCCATCAGTTAGTAGGCAAACTCTGTCCGTCTTTGGTCATGCGTATGTGCAAACTATTAACCGTCATGTGGTCCTTGGGTCAGATTGACCCGTTTTCCTGTATCAACTACCCAATTGTAATTACCCCAAAAAACATGATTGATTCCACACAATGCTCTTTGGGGAGATTTTGATGGGTTATTTTGGGGTGTCTTATTCAATTTTATAGCATTTGAAAACATTTGAAGTGGTTTCCAAATAGTATTGAGTAAAAGTTAACATATTCCAGTCTGTGATTATTCATACTTTCCTTTCATTTTAGTCTAAATAATTCCTAATTTCTGCTTTTCTAACTCAAACATTAGGTATGATTTCCTATAAATGAGGTTTGTTGACCATAAATTCCAAAAATAACTGTAAAACTAAAGTTAATAAGTTAGTGTTACGTAGTGTTGAAAACTTCTAAGAAAGTGACAAACATGGGAAAAAAAACATCAAAAGTGTTGAAAAAATGACAAAAAAGGAAGAAAAAGTTAAAAACGGGTTTAAAGTGTTGCTCACCTCTTTCCTGTGTCTGCTTAAGAAGGAGTTGATTTCTAACAAGCCATCGCTCACCTGAGGGGGAGAACAGAGTGAAAGGTTAGAGGTAACTCGCTGTAACCTTTAATCCTTGTTCAGGCCATCGCCATCCCACTACTGACAACATGAGCTGGAAACTAGAACACAACACTAGCAGAAAACATTCACTATTCATGCTGTAATATGAGATAAAAAAAGGACAAATCATTGATCATTCCAGGATTGGAGACATCTGATTTAGAAAGAAAACATTGACGGATAATACTGAACTGTGACTGATTACTTGAAACATGTTTAATCACAATACAAAGAAAAGGAAGGTAGGCACAGTAACCCTATGATGAAGCATTTAAATGTCAGTAAATACTGTATGTACTCCACTGCTCACCTTGTGACCAAACAGGCCGTGGATAAAGAAAATCTCATTTCCTGACTCGCCTGGTTTGGAGGAGACCCGGAGATCAAAGTAGCGTATTCCTGCTTCCAACTGCTCTTTAAATGTCAGATTCTAGAATACAGACATTGTATTACACAAAACATCTGCTACGCTGTACAATGCACAGGATGTCAAAACCTGGCCAAGACGGATCATTTCATTGGACATCAGCAAGTTCCTGCTCTACAGAGAGTTAGGTTTGTAGGCCTATGTGTCACTGATCTGAGCTCAGTACCTGGGTCATGGACCACTTCACCATGACTTTCTTGGCTAAGACGCTGAACATGGTGGCGAGGTACTTCACGTATGCCTTCTGGTCGGGTCCAACAGGAGCATGCACATCCACCCAGAAGGTAAAAGAATCATGAGACCCTGGAAGAGAGATGATGCTGATGATAAAAAATAGAAATCGAAAAGCAAATATGAACACATCACAATCCTTTCAGACATGTAGCTTGGTTGTTATCTTTGCAAAGTGCACAGTGGTATAAATCCAGGTGTGATGGACAGATGATTAGACGCAGAGGAACAAATCATCTTTACGCACGACAGGCCCACCTGGCACGGCGAGGTGTTTGAGGGGCATGGTGCTGAGCTTGGAGGGGAGCGAACCCATCCAGTCGGCATTGACGTTGCCGATCCCTGCAGGCCGAGTCTTCATGTCAGAATCAGCCTGTCAACCAACCCCCTCCTTCAGGAAACCGCTCTTCGGTGCTGATGCAATCCCGGTGACGGATTCATGTGCCCTCCCAACAGGTAAAAACTACCATGGACCATACTGCAATGTCACAGTTAATCTACATATACACCACAGGTTCGAACTCCCTCCGACTCGCACCAGGTGGAGTAGGCTATGACCCGTTTCCTCGCCCGTCTTTCGGCAGGACACTGCATGGCATGGCGTCCCGGTGCCCTGTTTCTCAACCGGCATTCGTTGACAAGACCCGGCGGGTGACTAACGAGAGTGGTAATCCTCTTAGAGCGCAATTCCACTTGCGATCACCTCTTCACCTGCGTATTGGCTTACCTGCTTCGTGTGTGTGGAAAGACCACCTCCCTGAGCACACGCAAACACACTAACGTACAAGCGACAGATGGGAAAGGTATCCTATTGGAGGCTTAAGTGGTTTATAGTCAGCAAGCTATGACGCGCAGGCTGCACGGATGAATGTACACGAAGCAAATCATCTTTGACCGCAGAGGTGACGGGCATGACATCTAACTTTGTTTCGTCTCTCTCTCTCTCTCTCTCTCTCTCTCTCTCTCTGTCTCTCTCTCTTTCTCTCTCTCTGTCTCATAAGTATATCATCTAACATGACATCGTGTATTTATCAGGCAACTCTTGTGGGACTGTGTGGGCATGGGCCTGTAGGCATAGGCCTATAGATTTGGTCTACTTATTAGGCTACTGATCTACATTAAAAACATGGGCCAATTTTAACAGTCAATTGACATTTTTTGAAGTTGTGTCTTCACAGCTATTTGGGCCGATTTAAAAAAAAAAAACAGCTCGAGAGCTCCATCTACTGGTGCCACACTTGCATTGCCCCTATAGCCAGAGCAGCCAATTAAAGAAGAGTGAAGGCGTATTTAGAGGGTTGCAGTCCCACAAAGCACTGCGCCCGCACGCCCCATTCGTCACTTGGCAACGAGTTTGTGTGTGTACGTTTCCATGGGCAGCAGTAACGCGCACACACACGCACCCTATCGGCCGTGCTCTAGGCTACTCCTTGGATTATAACTAAAGAAACGTCGTGCTATCAGCAGGCACAGACCACGGTCAAGGAAAGGAGCTACGCCCCCTGAATGGTGAGTTTAAAACTATAAAAGAACGAAGAAAAAAGAAGGGCGAAACGATGAGGCCTGACCAAAGATGTCAAGCTGACATCAACAAATGTTTCTCTAGTTTTGATCTTAACTGAAAAGCTACACTGTCTATTTGACAGAAATATTGATAACGTTAGTTCATCAAAGCTGTTATTTAGAGTTAACGTTGGTGTCTATCTGGTGTGTGTTACGTTGAATATAACGTTCCAGTTAAAGCGATCAACTAACGTTATACATTTATTTCCCCCAGTAATTACATTTAGAGGTTATGATCTATAGGGACCACAATGGAAATAAGTCTTTGGACTTTATTGTGTCATCCCTGACTATTTATGTGTTTTAATGTATGACAGAGTACTGTTTTCATATTTTTATATTTAAGTGGTCAAATGAAATCAATCAATCCGTCAATCAAATGTAGCATAGGCTACTCTGTTTCATTTCTACTGGTCAGATTGGCGTTCACAATAGAATTGACCTTGAATAGCTTCCCTAACGTCATGTGGCCTGGATCGGCTACATCCTAATTCCCTTTAATTCCCTCCAACAACATATGTGCAATATGTGAAAGCTGAATGCAGGCCAGCAGTCCTCGACTAGACTCGTCCTAGTGCTTATTGTTTCAGAGTACACTTTACGTGAAGGTATCTACATTGACAGTGACATGACACAGTCATGAACGTGTCATAACAAAATTATAAACAAGTCATAAACTCTTATGACATAATGCTTCTTTTAGTAAGTGTCATACAGTTTTGTCATGACAAGTTATGGTTAGGGTTAGGGTTAGGGTTGACAGTGACATGTGTTCATGACAGTGTCATATCAATCTTATGTAGATTCCTTCAAGTGTTTCAGTGAGGGTAAGACATCAAGCAGGGTTTTGTTTCGAGGAATCATTTCTATCAGAATCAGAATCAGAATCAGAATCACTTTTGCAATGGAAAAAGGCCAAATGATGAAGTTGATATACAGCATGCAAAAATGATGACAAATCTTTAAACATTTACATACTGTTAATTTCACTGACAACTTATTTGTTGAACGATTACCAGGAGTCATAGAACTAAATCCAGTTTGGACATTCTCCTTGGATGGGAGTTCAATATAATAAACACTAATCTTATTTTGTTTAGCTGGCCTTGGATTACCTACAACTGTATTTCCTTTAACCTAAATACAGCCGGTCAGTGAGGAGACACACTTTAATTATGTTTCATGAAAATAGCTGACAAATGGAATTCAAATCCTTGTGTGTATGCAGTGGTCTGCAACCACTATATATCCATTAAAGGTGCTGTAGTTAGGATTGGGAAGATCCAGGATTTAGCCAAACAACTTGAACATTGACAACTTCTCAGTCCCTCCCCCCTTTCTGCTGAAGCCCAAAGCTATCTCCTAAGCCCGTCCCCCCACACGGGAGAATGAATGGGTGTGCATGAGCAGTAATTGACTCGCAGTTAGACACCCACCCTGGCCCTGATTGGTGCATCTGAACAGGGAGCTGTGGATGTTTGAAAATCAAACTACAGGCTGTATGTAGTGCCAGAGGAACCAGATGTTGTTTTGTTTTTTTAAATTACCTAATTCATATAGTACTACTCAAACATAGGGTCAGTTTCAGCAAATATGACAGAAAGTTATAGTGTTTTTCCATTAATGGGACCTGCTCAACTCGCCTCGCCTTGGCTCAACTCAACTCGGCCTGATTCTCTCCGACCAATCAGTAGTCTGCAGGTTTTCACGTCACCTTTTGGCATCGCCTCAGCTCGCTTGGAACCTCGACAGAGGTAGTACTACAAAAAGTACCTGTTAGCAGGTATTAGGGACTTTTTTTTATAATGGAAAACCAAAAAAGGCAAGTAGAGTCGAGGGGAGTTAGTAGATACCATGCAGTGGAAAAGCGCCATTAGTTCTATAAGTCTTACCTGCTGCACCTCTAACCTTTGTTCAGCTGAAAAAAATACCGGGGTCTACTTGATATTTCATTACTCGTATTATGTCAGGGCATGCATGTTGATTTTCAATCCAGTCTTACAGTTACACACACAGGTTGACTGCTGTATAACCAGCACCAGCTTGTCTTGTTCCAGAGAAACTTTATGCGAATTGCTGAAGAAAGGAACAATTTTCTTGCAACTTTTTTAGTCAAAACTCTACTTTTGTAACCTCTCACTATCAGAAAAAAGTGATTTGATAGCGCACGACTTACAATCCACCCGTTTAATGAATGAGTTTATACCTGGAGCATAGTTCAAATTACTAAGCTACTAACTCCTTTGTGGAACCACCAAAAGCTCAGACTTTCTCTGACTCTGAATCAGAAAAGAGACTTTCTTACTAGAAAGACATATTTGAACAAATATGAAATGAACAAACAATAAATACAGAAACAAACAACACATATAACTATATGGCATTAATAAAGTATGAAAAAACAGGCTCTATGGATTAGTGCAGGATGTGCAAAAGTTCAGGAATACATACATGGGTCTTCCATTTGAGAAAATCAACATCTACCAGACAAACCAGCATGAATCCTCAATGATGAACACAGCTTAAAGTCAGGGGAGGCTACTCAATTTACCTCATTGTCTCTTAGGTGTTAGGCAGTAGGCCAATGAGAGAATACACAGTATGTGCTTATGAGACAATTGCATTGAAATAAGGGACATGTTAAAGGCAGCATGGTGCAACCTGAAAAAAGGGGACAGCTATGCATTTTCTAGACAACCAAGTCTGTTTTCAGTTCTGTTATTTTTTTGTTGCTGAAAGAATGAATATCAAACATAACAGTGTGATCAATGTGGCCTGTGGTGTCAATCCAATCCTCTTGTCAGGCAGGGTGCTTGGGGAAGGTACTGGATGCCGGTAAGCATGATGGTGATGTAACGTCCTATTTACATCCCCGTTGGCCTAATCTGCCTAGGGCTGGCTTTGTCATCTCCCCTGGGTGGCCATGTTGGAGGCTCCTACTAGTGAGACATACACCTAATCCTCCTTGCTGAATGAAAAACAAGAAGCGGTGCTCGCTTTTCTTTGTCTTCAGATCTCAATAAATATTTCCAGGAGCGGGTGAAACTTCTACCTGGGATTTTTTTAAATGTATTTGTGGTTGATTGGTGTGGATCTGCTGCAGCTGATTTTTTATGTCTTTACTGTCACTGAAGGATCACAAAGGCATTGTTTGGACTTTTGGCTGATCTATATCCCTGGGATCCAACCTTTCTAACAACCGATCAGTTACTGCAAGATGAGTTTGGAACTTCAAGAATTGGTGAGCATTGTGACATACTGGCCAAGTGAAACTCCTTCCTCCTGGTAATGGAACAATTGAACTCTTCTGGAGAAGAGACATTTGATTAATGCGTCTGCACTGTATTTCCCCAACTTGCTTTATGCAGCAGGAAAGTTAACAAGCTGATGAAACCGTCTTGAGAGATGATGAATCGCTACACCACCCTGAGGCAGTTGGGTGATGGCACCTACGGGAGCGTGCTGATGGGGAGAAGCAACGAATCAGGAGAACTGGTGGCTATCAAGAGGTCAGGATGTTATTTTGATAATGTGATGTAATAGTGTACTAGTGAATGTAATAGTTTAAATGTGTCTTTTTCTGTCTTTATTTATCCCGCAAGAGATTTAACTCTGTTACTTACAGTTAAACACAAATTAAACACAGGCCTGAATTACACACATGCTCAGGACCTATACATGCCATACACACTATTGAAGACATGTCAGAGTGTTGGGGTTGCTCCATAGAGGAGATTCCCGAGCAGTTGGGGTTCGGTGCCTTTGCTCAAGGGCGCCTTGGTAGTACCCAGGAGGTGACCTGGCATCTCTCCAGCTACCAATCCATGCTCCATATTTTGGTTCGTACGGGGACTTGAACCAGCTGCCCTCTGGTTCCCAACCCAACTCCCCACAGATTGAGCTACTGCCGCCTCTGTTTAGTTTGAAAGGCTTCTTTACACAATAGGGAAGTTATACAATTCAGTGAACATGATGTCAAAAGAAATTCCAAGTAAAGTTTAGGACTTCTGGTTTCCTGCTATCACCAGGCCAAACAAACTAGCTTACATGCCTTTGTTTCAGCGGCATGGCAGCAGGGTTCAATAATAGATGAGAAACCGGGGAGATGCATCCACTGTTTGATCATTTGGTTACCATGCAAGACAATACATGCGGTGACGGTGAAAGGGAGTGAAAGTAGAGGGAGTGGGTCAGGTTGCTGACATTGTGGAAGTGACGACCGAAAGCTGGCAAAGAGGAGAAGAAGATATCTGCAGGTTCTGTAACTCTTACAAAATTCCAGCTGGAGGGAAGATAAGCTATTGTAAAGGTGTCCCGTATACCAGCTGCTGTGTGGATTTAATGTACAACAACTTATTACATTAATAAAAGACGTTCATTGAAGTGGGGAAACTAAAACTCCGGTGAAGTTGATACATTTTAGATTATCAATTTACTTTACAGTTTACAGCTTTTGCTGGTTTTGTTCTTGAAATAAAATGAGCTGTAATTACAGACGCCGTCAAAAAGCTAAATTATTGATTGGGACAAAGGGATTTTGTACAGGTAGTGACTCTACCGTATGTTATGTGTAGTTTTTGTGGCCTTCTTTAGTTGATGGAAATCTGTACTCCAAACTAATGTCTGGTTTTGCTTTTCTTTCACAGGATGAAGAGGAAGTTTTATTCATGGGAAGAGTGTATGAACCTAAGAGAGGTCAAGGTAAGGACGGTGATACTTTTGGCCGGTTATGGGATTAGGTTATGTTACAGCAGTACTTCCAAAAGTTTAATTTAATTTCCTTTATTATACTGGAAAGTTACATTAAAAGTAACATTATGTTACAACATAAACAGGCTTGACTCAGGACATTAGCATGGGCTACAGACGCAGACAACTAAAACAAACAACACAGACAGTGCACGCAAGACTTGGACCATACAGGCTCAATCAATGTGTGCAAGTGTAACTGTTGAGAAGGAACAGTTTGTATGCCTTTTTGAAAATTGTGATGGACGGTAGTGTTCTGATGTGATGGGGAATGCCATTCCAAATTTATGTGTACAGTATGTATGAAAAAAGGATTTCTGACCATAGTTGTTTTTTTTTGGGTTGATGGAATGAATGACTGTGAGACTGACCTAGTGAGGCGTACTGGTCTCATGTTGTGTGACAGGAGAAGTGCGAAAAGTGTTGAAAATAAAATGCAACAGCGTGGCTGTTCATATAGTTCTGATAAGTCAGAGCGTTTAAGTGTGTGAGTTCAATGCGATGGTGAGACCACTTTGGAAGATTACTGTGAAGAGATGTAGTCGTGCTAATGGTTCAGTAATTTCTTTAGTGGTAAGAGACCAGATTGTAAGACAGCAGGAAATTGTTGAAAACACAATTTCATGTAGGTATGGAGATGGAAATATCTTACATTTTTCATGGAAAGATAATGCTGAGTGATTTTAAAAATAATGCACAACACTCCTTGAATGCTGTTGCCAGTTCCAGTTGCATGGGAAAGCTTTCTTTGTGTATCTTTGCACCTAGAATAACTCAAATCTACTATGTAACTCATAGTGGAACATTCTGCAGTCTCTTCATTGTGCTCATTAAGGTCATTGTATGGTTTGCATAGAATCGACGGCGTACCCCCGCAGACCCCTCTGCGTCTACGCCAGACCCTACGCC
>NC_048428.1:9273628-9299238 GCF_013103735.1 Etheostoma cragini | reverse complement strand
CAAACTGAATGCATGACCAACATGTCTTCATTTATGTCGAAATAATGCTTTTACCTTTTAGCTTAAATGTATAATGCAAATCACACACAATGTTTAAGCACATATAAAATTGTAAATCCCAACACACTTCTCCATCGCTCTATCACCCACCCCCCACAAACACATGACAGCTCGAGGCACACACCAGTGCACAAGTATGAACATCAGGCCACTCATGTAGGCTACGGCGAAAGCGAGCGTAGACCCTCCGCACAACCATCAAAAAGCTTTAAGTAGCTACCTCACCTGATAGTATTCCTTCTCTCTGGCATTTTCTGATTCACAATTGTAAACATGTAATGTCTTTGTAGAACAAATCTGTGTGATTAAATAACTGTCTTTATCCTTACCTTTTTTCTATGATTTGTCACACACCAGTCACTAAAGAAGCTCAACCATGCGAATGTGGTGAAACTGAAAGAGGTAATCAGAGAGAACGACCACCTCTACTTTGTCTTTGAGTATATGAAGGAGAACCTCTACCAGCTCATGAAGGACAGGTAAGAGGAGACATACCACACCTTACAATGCAAATGTACTGTATGTACGAGGTAAATAACACAGTGGTCTAGTTTGACATCATTAACCTAACACCGAGTTTCCAAATGTCAGCATCTGGTAAGGAGCTTCCCCTCGGCATCACAGGGCCCAACAGGGCCAATTAGCCAAGAAAAGGCTTAGCCACTTCTGCCGTTCTTCCGTTACATCGTAGCTGCTCGACTTGGCCGCGGTGCCCCATCCTCCTTTTTCCATTGCAGATTAGCACCGCCTCATGCGTGAGGCAAGCCGTGGCTGGTCGTCATAGCGGGAAACTGCCGTGACCATACGCGACACACACACAGAACGTCGAAGGTGTGTTTTTTTTAATTCCCAGCATGTGACTGTTGCCACAGCCAGAGGGCAAATTAGTTGCAAAAGAAGCTGGAGGCAGCAAAAAACTAAAACTACACTACTTAAACACGGCGGGTTTCTTCAGGACACCCCGGTCTGTCGCTAGCAGTGAAGACGCAGAGATTAGTGACAATTCTCTCCGACCAATCAGTGGTCTGCAAAGTACCTGTTAGCAGGTACCAGGGACTTCATTTCATAATGGAAAACCAAAAAAGGCGAGAAGAGTTGAGGCGAGTCGAGGACGTACCGTAAAGTGGAAAAACGCCGTTATTAACACAGATGTGATGAGATTAAAGGATCTCATGGCATCCAATGGTTTCCACTTGTAGTGCATTAGGGCTTCACCTGACACACGTCTTCTCTAGGGAAAGCCCTGATGCTTTTGCTAGTTTGGAAACCCCAGGTGTTCACTGGACGTACACACGCTTGGGTTTGTCACCTGTGAAAGGCAACAAGCAGACAGGGAAGTCGAGGAAGCGCCTGATGTTTTTAAAGGTTAAAATTCCTGTCAACCATGCACTTCTTGTTCTCCAACAAAATTAACTCCCAGTTTGTTTTGCCTTTTTATAAACATAAAGGATAGGATCACCCAATTCTATTATGCACCTTCTAGATAGAATTCTAATTTACTACCGGTAGTTTTACACTTTTTTTTAAATTGATGGCCAATAAACCACATTTACTGTTCATGGAATTATACCTTATTTTAGAGTAAAACAGGCAGAAATTGTGAATTATTTACACTATAGTGAAGATCAGATGAATATATGTTGATGGCTTGTCACAGATTGGTATACTGGATGTCAATGTTTAGTCAGAAAACTGTTTAAAAACCAATTTAATGATTTTAAATGGCAGAGCATATTTCTGTAAAGAAACTTTGAAAATGGGTCAAATTTGACTCAAATACAACACAAGGGTTAAATGCATATTTCCATGTGTGCGTTGTGTTTCAGCATATTTTACCAGTTAGTGTGTGTGTGTACATGTACAAAGACACATTTTATAGAATATTGTTTCATGCTTACATCAGCAGGCTCATTCTATCAATTTTTATGTTTACAGAAAAAAATTGTTCCCTGAATCAGTGCTAAGAAACATAAGCTTTCAGATTTTACAAGGCTTGTCATTTATTCACAAACATGGTAGGTGTACTGTGTTCACTTCATGCCTTGCAAGTGCATGAGAGTGGTTGCATACTGCAAGATTCAATGAACAGCTATACAGCGTCAAAAGACTGAAAGAAACCATAAAAGTCCTGAATTTGATTAATTGATCAGAATCTTGTAGTTTGTGAACCCTTCATAAGTGCCTCATCTAACTTAGTGGTCTGCATTTCTTCAATTAATGGATGTGTGTAAGTTTTACAAATCTGACAGACTCATTCATACAAATTTGTTAAAATGTGTAAAGGCAAACACAGAGCCAGCCTGTGTTCCCCTTACAGGGCAGGCTTCCACACATCCACAACGCATGTGCTTTTCAGGATTTCTCTTTTAACAGCTTTTCTTTCATTTCTCTTTGACCCCTTTTTTCCTTTCTGTTCTATCTCTTTGGTCGGCCGGTAGAGAGAATAAGATGTTCTCAGAGAATGAAATTAGGAACATCTTGTTTCAAGTGATATCTGGGTTGGCTTTTGTACATAAGCATGGTAAGAGGCTTTACGCTATCATCTTTCACCTGTTCAAAAGTAGCATGACGTTTCAGTAGTTGGTTTGGGTGTATATTGTACAATGTCTAGCATGTTTTAGTGTGACCCTCAGATAGAACGCCACAAAGTAGGTACAATGTATGTAAAGTGCATGTGATATACTTGTTCTATTTTGTATGCCTACTAGTGTTTATGCTTAGATCCATTTACAAGACCTTGGCCATGATATATTTTATAATAGCATCTCATAACATAACATTTCAACTCCATTGGGACATCACTTTCATTTCACAAAGTCACAGTCTATGGTTTTGCCCCTGTCTCTTCATGCTTAGAATTTGGAACATGTAACGTTACATCTTTATCTAGGAATTGCCATCATGTGCAAATACTTTTTATTAGCAGAATACATTTTTAACGAAAAAATTGTGCCAACTGGAGTACTTTCTTTCTCCAAAATATACCAAAGAATGTTAATACTGTAATTGTTTTTACATTATGGTTAGAGAAACATTGTGGCCATGGTTAAATAATAAAAATGTCAATGTCAAATACTCAGCCCTTGAATAAAGTCCTTCAAACCTGGGCCACCGTTGTCAAAGACAAATATACACCTATTCCCAAGCTCGTCAGTTTTCCCTTTCTTGTGCTACCTGAATTCTGCAATGAATGTAAGATAATAATATAAAATAGTTGCATATGATTGTATTGAGGTCCTTTGGCCATTTAGACTTTACTCGATTCACAGTGGCTCAGCTTGATATTAACCTCTCTACAGGTTTCTTTCATCGAGACATGAAGCCAGAGAATCTGTTGTGCATGGGTCCAGAACTGGTCAAAATAGCAGATTTTGGACTGGCCAGAGAGATCCGCTCCAAACCTCCCTACACAGACTATGTATCAACCAGATGGTGAGAATACTGCCCAGGCATCAATAGCCATCTAAAACACAGAGGAGAGCCTAGGCATCAATTACAGTGTGCTAGACCGCTTGTGAATTTAGCCCTGTAAAATTCCCATTATGAGCATCGTGCTCTGTTTTTATGTTAGTGTATTTGCTCTCTGTCCAGGTACCGCGCTCCAGAGGTCCTGCTCAGGTCGTCTACTTACAGCTCTCCTATCGACCTGTGGGCTGTGGGCTGCATCATGGCTGAACTCTACACTCTCAGACCTCTGTTCCCTGGGAACAGTGAAGTGGATGAGATCTTTAAGATCTGCCAAGTCCTAGGCACTGTCAAAAAGGTGAGAAGAAACTGAATGCAGAGAGGTTGAAAAGATATCCCTTTATTCAGGGTTTTAACTGTGTGAAATGAATAAAGGTATCACTCCCGATGTAAGTCAAGTGCATATTTGAGTTGCGCATTCGTCACTTTGCGACAAGTAGCATACAAGATGGAAATGAGAGACTTCTGTAATGTCAAAAAAAAAGTTTGTTCACTGCTGGCTACAAGTTACCATTAAAACACAACAAAGATTGTCAGTTAAATTGCGTTTGGAGCTAACGGTCGCGATCAAATAATCATAGATAGCTAAAACATCAGAAATTATTCCCATCTTCTGTTATTGTTTGTAATGAGAAATGTTATTTCATAAAATTAGTTCATGGATTTCACAAACTTCAGTATGAATGGTTATGCCCTTAACCATTTAAATCTGAGCATGCGCTTGACTTACATTGAGGAGTGACAGATATGAATACGCTTATTTAGAGGAAAATGTTGTTACCATTTAAATATAAATAGTACGTAAGTGTTCCTCCCTCTGTGGTTAAAGCAGTTTACGTGTGCGCCATGCTGAACACTTCATTTCAAAGGCTTTCTCCAAATCCATTCCTATTCCCTATGATTGCCAAGCAAGGTTTGAGCCCATTATTGGTTTCACCTGGTAAGGAACTGAGACCTCAACTAAAAGGGCTGCTATTTAGTGCCACTGATATATCTGTTTCGTTGTTCACAGATTTCATATCCATGTCCAATTTTTAATCAATACATATTTTACAATATATTGTATAATTGCATTGAAAACTCTCCCATCAAAGCAGTAGATGGTGTTTACCAGATGTGTTCAGGTGGTGTTGGATCTATTCTGCATCATAATACTTAATCCACACCGAGTTGGCATACACTATGTACCCTCACAAGGTCAAATGACACAAAGATGTCCAATCCAAATCTAAGATAATGTACTTAAATTGCCATAAAACCTGTTTGCCTTCTCTCACATCACCCATCATGTTTCTCACACGATTACCATGCACTACTTAGGTGGCAATAGAGAGTGGAAAAAATGATTTATCTACACTGAGATTATAAATTTAATTTAATTAGCAAAGTGGCATGTATTATAAAAAAGAACATTTCCAGTGGTGAGATATTTTAAATATAAAAAATAGCAAAAGACAATCACACAACTCAATCTATATAACCATCGGGTTGTTTCTCTCCGTAGACGGATTGGTCAGAGGGCTACCAACTGGCTTCTGCTATGAACTTTCGCTTCCCCCAGTGTGTGCCGACCCACCTGAAGACCCTCATCCCTAATGCCAGCAACGAGGCTATTGCCCTGATGAAGGACATGCTGCAGTGGGACCCCAAAAAAAGACCTACTGCTGTGCAGGTTGGCCAACTTGAGCCTGAAGGTTGAGTCTAAAAGACTGGATGTACAGTCAGAAGTCAGAAGGCTTTATTTTCCGCAAATGTGTGTGTGTGTGTGAAGTATAACCTGGACTCCAAGGACTTTTTAGGACACAATTTCATATTAAAAAACCTACCTGTCCTAAGAGAAGCAATTTCCATTATAGTGCAATCCTCACCAGTACATGCAGATTATCTGTTGTCTTAATAATGAGATTGCATTAGCATCCTAATCCCAGTCATAGTAAGTAGTGCTAAAGCCACTATTCATTCCCTTCACCATTGCCTGTGTGCCCTGCGTCACATATACCTATCATGCACATCACATGGTCATTTCATAGTCAGGCATAATTTCCGGTCTACTGAGACAGTTGGATTGCTGTGTCAGCCTCAAAGAGTAAACACCTTTTTAGAGGAAGTGACGGTGCTTTTCTATTCTGTGCCTACAAAGCTCCCAGGTGTAGGGAGACACATCTATTTTTAGCCTATTCTAAGAAAACAATTCAAGTTCATTTTAAATGTACTCAACAACAAAAATGAATGGGATACAGTCTACACTGCATGTCCATCCTTCTAACATGCTTCTGTGTCAAATGATTATATTTATTTGGTTTATTCTAAGTTCACAGTAAATTACACAATGTTCTGATTGTGCTATAAAACAATGCTTGCAGAATAGCAGAATAACAAAGCTCTCCCTGTCTAGGCCCTGCGTTACCCGTACTTCCAGGTGGGCCAGATCTTAGGGCCTCGTCCTCAGAGCCAGGAGGTCAAGAAGGTCCAGGCCGGGCCGCTGGCCCAGAACCAGGTCTCAGAGTCTAAGGCCGATCCCCAGCAGTCTTCCTCTGAGTCCAAAGCCTCCACATCCTCCTCCAAGAACCAACAGCAACAACATCATCAGCCTCTTCAGCAGATTCCCCTTCCCCAAACTGAGAGTAAACCAGCTGTCCTCTGCCAGGCAGTGAGTTTGAAATCACAACCTTTTTTTGTATTTCATGCTAAATAGAATGAAAGAACCTAAGATTATGCAGAGGCAGAGACTGTCTTAGTCAGGATTTGTCGCAATACTAATACAAAAAGGAGAACTTCTGGCCCCTGACTTTGCATGTTAGACGCCTCTTCCAAGGAGTAAGAGGTGTAGCACAATTAGCCCGACAGAATTTATCAATTTAAATGTGTCCATTTGGGTGGGGGGACTGAGTAACTAGGGCTCTCATCTGAGAAGGGCCCAAAAAGACGCTAGAATGAATAGCTGTGGATTCAGGGAGGGACCCATAGGAAATGCCTTTCTACAGGTTCCAGAATTTTGTGCTACGCCCCTGTGGACGCCTGTTTGTATTGTCTGCTTCTACAGAAAGCAGCATCGCTGGGCAGCGAGAACAGCAATGGTGGTGGTGGTGGTGGTGGGATGGGGGTACTAAAGAGTGGCCGTCGTCGCTGGGGCCAGACGATGGCCAAGACCTCGGATAGCTGGGAGGAATCTGAGCCCTCGGAAACCGCTGCCTCCAACTCCAAGAAACCGAGCCTGGGGTACGCAGAGGAGGAGAGGAGCCTTAAGGAGCACCGCCCACAGTAAGTCATGTGATGTCCTTCTGGATTGGCAATTTGACAAAATGTAAGCTTTGACAATGCAGCATTGCAATTGCAGAATACTAAACATGTGTGTTAAATGTAGCTGTCTCATGCATCTTGCATTATTTAAGATGGTAGTAGGTAATCATAGTTGTGAAGCATTTAATCATTGTCTTATAGCTAATGAAAAGACACCTATATATGCAATATTTTCTACCCAATCTGTCTAAATGATTTATTAAATGTGTGAACGCAACAACCTATAGGTAGCAGGACTCACATTCAATATGTTTTGGGCACAGACCTTTATTGTAAGTGACTGGTTTCTGTTTTCAGGCCCAAGGAGCAGAAACCTCTGTATTCCTTCAGCACAGTCACTAAGCTACCCAACAATGTTAAGATTGGTCAAATGGACTCCAATCTCCCCGGATCTGCTGCACGGCAGCACTATCTGAGCCAGTCGCGATACTTGCCAGGTAAGACTGTCACCAAATCGTAGCGTCATTCAAACAATCTTTCCATTATCTTTATAGTTTGGCATCACCTCTCAAACTCCTATAGGCCTGTATTTATACGCCATGTTTTATCTATGTCAAGTGATTTATTGTCCATCATCACTGCTGGTAGATCTAGTTCATTTTTGAGAAATAGCCTCTGTGACTAATGCTGTGCCCTAAATGACAGCTACTAACTCAAACCTCAAATCATTGATTTCAAATGACAATCATGGTCATTAAAACAAGCATTGTCCTCATATCAATTCGAAACAATTAGGCATCATTGCATTCAACTGGTGCCACCTGAGCAGCCAGATTCTCAAAAATCCAAAATTATCACATCATTTCTGTTGCTTTAAGGGTTGATTGGCAAGAACCAGTCTTCTGGGGATAAGGAGCTGAGTGGTATGACGCTGCGGGACCTGTGGGAGAACTCCACAAACACTGTAAATAAACCGCTTGCTCCTATTGGAGGAGGAGTATCAGTCACCAGAGCTAACGCAGGTGAGGACTGATGTCTAATGTGGAGGTGGGAAGAGGTTTGATGGAGTGCGCAGGGGGTGGGGCTCCGGTTTCCAGATTCCACTAACATGTTAAAGAAATCATACCTGACAAAACAAACTTTCAACAGCTTGTAGAGCTCCTGTAATGTAAGAAGGAATTGAAGGCCTTGTGGTCCTGGACATTAGTGTTTTTTCCTGATTAATGGAGAAATTCATGTAGCATCAAAAAACTATTTGTCAGAGCAAATAGTGGCCTTTCAACCTAAGTATCCTCTTGTATTTGCCAGTTGTGTCTTCATTTTTCAGTGAATATTTCACTCTTTTAATATGTTTATTTTTACGCCCTCATCTTAACAATAACACATTGGACCTAATGTGGATGTACAATGTCTAACCTTACAGAACATATGCAGACTTGCAATGTCCAACAACAACAACAAAAACATTGTAACTCTTCCAGCAAAACCTTTTGAGAATCTATAACTGAGCTAACACAGGATGTCATTGGACGGTAACCCTACTTTTTTTTGCATTTTGAAAGCCAGTGGAAACCTGGCGACTGTCAGTGTCACCTACTGTTACATAATATGACACTGTCCTCTTTGTACCCTGAAGTCACTACATGCTAATGATGCAGCTAATGTCTCCTGATCAGTAGTTATGGAGCCATCGACAAAGCAGTGTTAGGAGTGAGCCTAAGTGTCTGTGACTTTAGAGAAGGGAGACTTCTATAAATCATTTGTCATGTAGACAGCGACACAATATGGGTCCCCGCTGTGCTCTCTTCATCCTCTGTCTCTTTCTTTCACCTCGTCTCTCCTTCTCCGTTGCTTATTCATGAGATTAAGGCCGTCAGTGTAAGATCAAGTGCTTCTTAAATGGCCTTCAACTGCACCCCCTGCTCATTTGTTCCAGGCAGCATGCACATGCACACGCACACATGCAAAACACACACACACACACACACACACACACACACACACACACACACAGTTTGTTTTGGTACACCTATAACTCATAAGTGTCATTTTTCATTCAAACCAACAACAAGCACTTTTCTTTTTGTGTGTTTCTCTTTCTGTTTTAGCTTTCTAACTTTAGCTTAGATGCTGCTGCTTCAGTACTAACAAGTTCCATATTCGTTTTCTCTCAATTTTCTCAACTATTTCTATTTTTTTTCCCTTTTTTCTCTCTGCTTGCATGCATATCTCCTCCGACTCTACTTTTTGGTGGGGGACTAGAAGAGAATGCTTCTAAATCTGAGGATAGCCCACCAGAGAAAACTGTTGTTAAAGAGAGAATTCTGGAGAAAATTGATCTCTCGAAAGGTATTGCATTGAGATGACCTCACATGAACTGTTTTCTTGCCGGCTATTTGACAGTTTGAGGCAATGGTGTGCATTTACTTATAATTGACTATGCTAAAGTTGTTTCTTATACAAACATTGTAGCTGTAGTTAGCGCGTTGGTTGATGCAACAAGCTAACAAGCTTCAGGTATTCAGCCAGTGACTTGTTAACATGTGAAAGAAACCAGCTGCCAAAGGCTCTGCAGGAGACAAGGGTACAAATACACAGTTTAACCAAAGAACTAAGAACTCCAGTTGCTAAATAGATGTTAAATGGCACTACAACATCTTCATAAGGGAACAATGAGGCGTTTCACTAATGACACTGATAAGCATCTGTGGCTGCTGGTGAAGCAGATCGATGGAGTCACTGGAAAAGCTGAATGACTTCAATCACTCGGCCGCCTTATTTGTTTGGGTCCTCAGTAGCTGTTGCATATGCAGTAGCTCCTTCACACTACATCATTTGTATCAGTAAAACCATGTGTGAAAACATATATTAGGTGTGTTTACTGAAGTTATTTTTTTTTTTTTAAGGGTTCATGTTGTTTTAGCTTATTTGATGCTGACTAGAAGCTAATGCTGGCTGGGTACCTAGAGGGTGTAACACATTAAAAAATAGACACATTTTCTGTCTTTCTCCTCTTTTAGGGAACTTTGTAAGCACCAAATACAACCTCTCTGGCGGTTATATACCATCATTCCAAAAGAAAGAAGTGGGCTCAGTTGGACAGAGAATCCAGCTTGCCCCTTTGGCTGGCCAGCACACAAGTAAGATTTTGTTCCCTCTATGTATATAACAAAATAATTATTTTTAGATCAGATAACCTCCCCGAGTCCACACTGGCTGAGAAGGTTGCACACGCCATCAAGTCTTTAGTAAATACTGTTACCCTATTTTATAATAAGAACTGCTTTCTCAGGGCAATCTGGTACTCGGCCAGTGTGCCAGGCTGAACTATTCCTACTCCTTTTCTTTCTATTCTCTCTCTACAGTTTCTAACTTGCAATGTTTCCATCCAAATTCTCACTCACTGGGACTGTTTCTCCCATTTTTTCACTCTTTCAGTCAATCTTTCTTCTTCTCCTGATAATAAAATAGACAAATCGAAATCTGCAAAGCCCAAGCCTGTATCCAACTCATCTTTGAGTGAAAATAATGAAGGTATGAGTGCTTGAGTCCTTGTGTTGATAGTGTTTTGAGAAAGAAACATTTCTGTGTAAGTTTCATTTTGCTGACCACATTTGTAAAATCCTATTTACTTTTAGCCGATGTCAATGGATCTTGCATTAGAAAATAAAAGATACCTGGCTATGTAGCTACTGTATATTTTGGTGACTGGCATATTCCTCCAGATTACGAGGGCTGGAAGAGGAGGGGAGACAGGACTCAGATGAAAGGGAGCAGTTACTCAGCCCTGGGAAAAACCTCTGGGAGTCTCCTGAGCAGAGCTCCGCCCGTGCAGCCTGTCCACGGCAGGGTGGACTGGACATCCAAATATGGTGGAAATCGGTAGTTCAGAAAGACACACTCAAACCTGAAGGAAACGCTGTATGCTCCCTGAAAGAAACGACATCTTCAATACGGAGGTATCAGGTAAAGGACAAAAAGTAGTTACAAAAGATGTACAGTACATCAGACATTCTTTGAAGAGACATTTCCAATGCCACACTGGGATCATAATGCTGTTTCCAGAGATGTAGGAAGTGAACTGTAAAAGTGCACGGAGTCGCTATGTTTTGGAGATGACGGCCGCCATGATGTTGAACCAAGACTAATCCCGTCTGCAAGACAAACCCGCTGTGTTCCTGAAGGATCCAGTGTGAGCCAATTCTACTGTTAATGTTGGGAGTATTCTGAGAAGGATTTAATTGTAGCATAGCTTTTCATTTTTATACTCCAGTTTATTATTATTTTCAAGTATTGTTTTACTACTGACGCCAAGCGTAAAGAGCAATTTATTAACGGCTCCTGGAATGCGATGTTCTCTCGGCTTTTAGTCTCACCCACAAATCTTCACTGCAGCGGCTACAAAAATGATTACTTCAACTTATTCTGTGTACCATAAGACAACTGTGCAGCTCTTTGTATTATGCAATGAATTAATGGAATATTTTGTAAACATTTTATACAAATAAATCTATACAAGTTCATGATTCATTCATTCAAAAAGGACAAGACAACTATTCATATTATATAAACAAGGTATTATATTTCATCCTCAAATATACACTTTTACAAAATGCCATTTATGTTCAACAGTAAATGACAAATGCTAACAGGCTGCTGCTGAAAAAGAAGATCGGGTACATATCAGAAACTCCATCAGGATGCCTGGGGTTTCTGGAGCAATGCCATACTAAGCTTCCCCACCATCAGAAGACTGGAACAAGGAAAAAGAGAAGTAGAGATTTTGAGTTGCTTCAGAGTGGGAGTGATCAGCTGGGATTAACAGTAAAGGTCAATGCAGTGTTTCCTTTAGGATTTTTTTTTTTCTTTTTAGGAAGGTCTGTCCAAACAACTACCCCCCCCAGCCAAACAATTTATATATGAAATCGAACTGACACTTTGCTGCAACACAAACCAATATATTTATTCACCTCTAGTCACACACTGGAGGCATATTTTCAGTTGTGATTGAACTGTATTTTATTTTAGGAAATATAGGGAACTTCAACAGGTCTACAAAATGTATTTTACAAGCAAATCTTCATAGGGAAACCAAAACCCAAATGACTACATCTACAGACTATTTCTAATTTATATTACATTACACTGACTCACTTACCGTTTTAATGTTTCCACATGTTTGAAGTCAGGACGATGCGCTGACAGAACTGACAAGTTCAACGTTGTCCAATTAGAACGGACCCACCGCGGTGACGTTTTTGGTGGAGCTGTTCGTTTAATAGTCGACTCGGAATCGAGCCAACGTTTGGACAATAAACTCCATCAACGCAACAGTTTATGGCGTTAAACTGGACGAGCCCGGTAACCTCTGAATAGTTCTACTTGTTGTTAAATTGCAATGTGAGCGGCAGCCAACGGGGCGGGGGTGGGGGGGTGGTGCAATATGTATGCAATAGGATCATTTAAAATTTCTGATACCGTGGCAGCAGACTACAAAGTCAACATAGAGGAAACCCCGATTGAATGATCCCATCACAAACACATTTATTAAGTACGTTCCCTCACCAGCACTTCACCTTGAATATGTATGTAAAATTAGTTAAGTCATATAAATGGTATAAGATGGATACCTTGCTCCAGCCATTAAGCCAGCTGGCATGAACTTCCTGGAACCGTAGAACCTCTTTCCCATGACGCCAGTCAAAGCTCCTGATGTAGCTGAAAGACAGCATATGGTGGAAAATGTCAGTGGGGAATAGAAAATGTAAAGCATTATGACCATAGAGACACTCCACTGTTCTTATTCAGAAACTCTTTACCTAGATTATCCCCATGCAACGCATATACACACCAAATACTGTATATTCTTAGAATACCAACCGAGTGACACCCAAACATTTTTGGGGTCGTTGGAGATCTGGTAGGCGCCAAAACCTGCGAGGCCGCCGAAGAGAGCACCGGCGGCGAGGGACGGGACGCTGCCTAAAAGAAACAAAACACAGCAGGTCAACACCTGCCCCGGGTGTCCATAGGACTGAAGAGCATGCATAGACTGGTGTATTAAAGATGACACATTTTAATTGTATAGATAGGGAAAATTATTGAATGAACATGAAGGCAATTTGTTAACAATTTTAATGTTTAATACAGTGAGGTTATCCCTACTCTAATGAAGAAGTCTAAAGGGGTGAATGTAGGCCTGTCATTTTTTTTTTGATGCATTAATGTATAAAAGAATGTCAAACAATAACATAAACACCATTATATAAACCTTTTAAAAAGGTGACCTGCCACACAAACCAGTTTTTATGTCCATATGTGTTTGTGTTGTGTCGCGAATGTGACAATGACCTGCTACCTCCTCAGCTTAAGTCACTGAAAAGAATGCTGATAATCAGGCTCTCATTGGCTAGCTGTTAGCCAATCAGAGTCAAGGAGCTTAGCTCGTTGAATATTATTGAGAACTGGCACAAATCTTCCTGCTTGAAGGTAACCAATGCATTTACATTGCAATCCACAAAAAAAAGAGTTACAGAATCCATGGTAGAACTACAGACATTACCTCAAATTAATGAAATACGTGTGGCAGGGCACCTTGAACGTGAGAAGGACGTGAGAAGCGTATACATCCACATTTTTCATTGCAAATTTCTTACATAATCATACATAGTCCAACACATACCTGCTTTCACATAACCGATAACTCCCCCGGATGCGATAAGGGCTGCGTATCCATATCCTAGCCAATCCACAGACATGTTGGAAACCTGCAAGGGCCACAGCGTGTGAGTGAGCAACCAAAAAGTGTCACTATTTAATTCACATCATGACTTCCCGCTGCAAAACCTAATATTACTTACTGCTCCAAAAATACCCGAAGGACTGTGTGAGTGCTGCAACACAGTGCTGATACAGGAAGCTAGCTGAGGTAACAGAAGGACTAGAAACACTGTAGCATCCAAGAACGTTTTCCCACTGTCACACAGCAGCGCTGTCTGTTTTAGATAAGAAAACGTTACATTGTGGCCCAACTAAAGACAGAGTGTGTGTGTGTGGGTGTGTGTGTGTGTGTGTGTGTGTGTGTGTGGGGGGGTGGGGTGGGGTGGGTGTGGGTGTGTGTGTGGCTTATTAGATAAGGCTAGCTCCTGTACAGTTTAGCACGCGCACCAGCAGCACAAACTAGCTTACTGGTTTTCACAACCGTACACCACATGCTTCGCTTACACGAAGGATTACAGAATATGTTGCCTAAACCATGGTTTGTATGCTAATTAGAGCTTTAACACTCTAATAATGTAAATTATGAAACATTAAAAGACAGATAGATAGATAACGCGACATACAACCTTGCGCTTTGAGCTTGTCCTCTGTCACAACCAACAGCAGCCTGTGCTCCACCGAGCACAAATTATTGGTGCACATAACAATCGGCAGGGTGCCTGATGGGAAATGTAGGCCACATATTTTGTTAAACCTATGCATGACTTTCACCATTTTATGTATAGACCTAGTCGATGAAGTGTGACATTAAAAAAGATAAAGAATAAAACAATTGCACATAATATTCTGTGTGTTCTAAAGACAAGGCAATGTTATTTGTATTGCACTTTTAAGGAGCAGTGCAATTTAAAGTGCTCTACACAAAACATCAAACACATTATTATTAAAAAATTATATAAAAAATTGTACAAACTACAAAATTAAGAACAATAAATAAAAGTCAAAAGCAATTCATACAAAATTAAAAACATTTAATCAAAAACAGGTTGAATACCAGAATAAAAGAATAAAATTCACAGTACAGCGCAGTGCAAATAATTAAACAAAGGCAATATCAAAAAGGAAGGTCATAGCATTGTTTTACAAACATGACAACACAACGTTCCCCTCATTTTATAAACGCTTTGTGTGTTATTTGCCCATAGTTTATCATACATAGTACATTGTTGGCTACAAAATACATGTCCTATGTCTTATGTTTGTCTATATATGCACACAGACAATAACAACAGCAATTTGAAACATGAATACCCAATATTAACCTGTTTGTAGTTAATGATTCATTAACATGTTTGATATAATCATTCTATTATTTTAAGCATAAACTTTGACACTTCCTCCTATAAGACTGGTTATGTGCCGATCAGCAAAGCTTCCCCATCTGTTTCCACATGGATGTGCATTAGATTAAAAAACAACAACAGGTATTTTAAAATAATTTACTCTAAGGGACTGTGAGGTTTTGTTGTGGGCCCCACATAAACAAAAAATTACTTCACTGTAGGAGAGAAAGAAACAGTGGGAACACTGAACCCTGGATAACTATTAAAAGGTCATCTGCAAACTCCAGAGTCATGACATAGCAGTGAAATTAAACTAAAGTCCTCAATGTTCTGAGGGCCCCCAGCTCCACATCAAGGACCCTCGCAGTTCATACACACCAGAGTGGGAACTGGTTTTATTTTTACGACCACAAGATGGCACTCCAGGATTGCATGAAGTTGGATTTTACAGTTAGACATTCCTAAGATTTACCTGGCCTTCATTTTTTTTCTACCAAATACATTTTGCTTTACATTCAGAGATTAATGTCTGCACAGAGGCAGGTCAAAACACACAATATCACATTTCTCTGCATTTGAATGTTTATAATAGGCTATGAGAGCCTTGTTGGGTGAGGTTTGGTCTTGAACCCGTGTTCAAGTTTAATGAAAAAAGACAGGTGGATAAAGGTCAAAAAGAGCGCTTAAACAACCCCAATAAATGTCGTCAAATTAAATGTTTTAGCCAAGTAATAAACAAACTGGACATGTTCCTGAATTTCGACCAGTGGACATATTTTATATTTCACTAATTAGGACATGTTCCCTTTGACCACCTGCTATTTATTTCTTGTTTTTTTTTTACATCGATTTGGCTCACTGGCATGTTCACTGCGCACAAACATGATCATTTGGTTTCAATGACCTGCAATATTGTCTTAAATCCACGGGTTGCGCGTTCTCGCTCTTCTCCCGAAGCAAGGTGGCGCTAGAATACAATTTATCTTCGTTTGTGAGCAGCGTTTCGCACAATGGGCCTGGAACCTTCCCACTCAACACACACGCATTTCATAATCTCACGGAGCTCCGTGGAGCTTTCTGTACCTTGGGTGCCGGTGACGGGACTGTCTTTAGCAGTCCAACCCGCCCAGCTGGAGCTGGTGGTGCAGATCCATGCAACGTGTATACCTCTTTTCTAACATAATTGTCCAACTTCTCCATAACTTGGGGGTGAAGGAAATGAGTCCCATTGCCGATCAATAATTCAAACAACAACGAGGAAAGGAGGAGAGACAATAAGAAAGAAAAGGCTTCTCGGAATGTTTCACTACATTTTTTTTGTCAATGAGAAGGACGCGTAATTAACGCACGGAGGTCTGTTAGAGGCTCAGCAGTTTTCCATTTTTTGAATTAGACATGGACCGGCAGACACACACACACACACACACACACACACACACACACACACTGAATACGGATAATAATAATAGTAATAATAGTAATAATAATTATAGTAACAATAATAATGATAATAATAATAATAATATTCCCTGTAATTTTTCTAAGTATGAATGACTGTACAAAGTGCCTGGGGTGCCTTTGTTAAACCCAGCTCTCAGTTTTAGGAAGCGTAACGTTGCCTTAGGCCCGGTGCGATGGTGGAAGTGGTGGAAACCAAGCCCCAGACCAGCAGGCAGGATATTCAAACGGGACCCCACTCTTGTCTAGAGAGTAACCCACTCTCAGACAGTTCTGCTTTAAAACTTACTCCTCCCTCAGTGCGCAGAGCCCCAAACAATATTTCTGATCCCCTCCTCCCCCCCCCCCCCTCTTCTCTCTTTTGTCCAGTCCTAGTGCTGAGGTCTACATAGCTGCAGGTATTGTGTGTGCAGTTAAAATGTGTTCGCCTTTGAAGTCAAACATAAAGGCTTGTTTTAAATATTAACACCGCAACAAACAAAAACAAAAATCTATAGATCCTATGTGGAATTACGCAATAGCAACAACAACAAAAAAATACACACAAGGACTTTATTGGAGGCAAATGCAAAACGGAGTGCAGTTGTCCATGCAAACTTTGTCCAATATTCTCAGTCTCGCATTAAATATGTTGAATGTGTGTTTAATGTAATGAGAGAACCGCGCGGCTGTCTGCCAGGGACGCGCACCGCGTCCTGTTTGCAGTGTGCATGTGTGAAGGTATCCGTCAGAAACTGGAAAGAGGACCAAAAACGGGTTTCGGACTAAAGCTTTGACCATTATCACTCATTGCATTTGAGCGCACGTGTTGCTCTCCTCTGTGGATGTGTGTGTGTGTGTGTTGGTGTGTGTGCGTGTGTAAGACAGAGAGAGAGGCCGAGCTCATTCGCTACTGGCCCGAGGGGGTCTACATAAGTATGTATCAGAAATAAACAGTGGATAAATAAATAACGACCCGCGCAACAGCAGGGTCGCTTTCTTTGAAGAAGTGATGATGTTGGCAGTTAACCTTCAAGTTTTTAACTTGACACACTTTCATTTGCAGTGAGAATTCAAGGACAACACAGTGATGGAAAAAAAGCGTTTTTAACGTCAATTGAAGACGAACATACACTTACAATATTTTTGCTCAAAGCTTAATTTTGTGGCAGTTTTAGCATATTCTCTTATGTCATTTTATGAGGCTATTATTATTTATTTTACCATCAATTAAGCGAGGTTAGAACCACATTACATTTAACGTGCACAGTAGACTTTGTTCTCACTTTTTACAAATGACATTAATTTGGGATGTAAATTCCCTTGATGTAATGAAATTGTCACGCTATAACCTATAGATTACATATGGTGAAAGCTCAAACTGACAATTTCCTGCAAGTATAAATAATGTTTTAAAGCATATCAATGGCTTACTGGTATCTCAGAGTTTCCTCAAATAAGTAAAATCAATACGTTTTTAAATTCGTTCGTTTTAATCATCTTTCATTGAATTGTAATGAGAAGACGCAGTGAGCCAGTTTAGTTAGGCCTATCCAAAAGGCTATTTCACTTTTTGCCAGGTAGTTTCTCCTTTCTCGCCCACACCCGGAGCAGTGCGCATGCGTCACTAGGTGGCCCCAGCACCGTTTTTTATGGCCAGGTGAGGCGAGAAAAGGTAAAAACAAAGTAAAGGGTTTACTTTGGGACCGAAGGCTCAATCAGATAGACACGGCACCGGATCGAACCGAAGACCACCAAAAGCAGCAGAAGACAAAGAATGTCAATTATGGGCAAAATGGAATGGCAGGTAGGCTATGTGCTGCTTACTTTAAAGACAAAGACCCGGCTGTGAAAATCCATGAAAAACTGTCAAAGTGTCGACTTGTTGTAGGATGAGGCTGCACAGGCACCGTGAAATCCTTTGTAAAGTGAGCTAGTGCAGTACTCTTGTGTAGTTTCTAGGCGTGTTTAATCCGTCAGCACATCATACATACATACATGCATACATACATCTACACACACATCATTTAATTTGGAACCTCTGTTTTGCTGGGATGTAGCTCTTACATGTCAATTTGTCCCCCTTGTCGGTTTTCTATATCACAACCTAAGGATGTTGATCGCATGTTGGATCATGCCATAGGACTGCGTTTCAAACACACTCTTATGTGTTTTATCATACATTTAAAATACGTGGAAACAGACATGAGATGTTGTTGTGTCAAATGTGGAGTAGTGAAGAAACGCAGCCCACGTTCCAAAATGTGTCGGGGCGTCTTTTAAGTCAGATCTAACTTCTCATGTATAAGCTATATTATGTATTTGCGTGTTAAAACTCATAAGTCATATTGCATCGCGTAATGGAATTTCTTTAGAGTTTCGTCTAGCCTGGGCTTTACTGAGACCTTTTTATTTTTGGAGGTGTGGAGGATTTTGGAGACGACCTGCTGAAACAAAACACTTAAGTTTCACTCGTTAAAAAAAACTAAAAATCCCCACCACAGACTACCAGGCCAGATCTCCAGAAAGACACTCGCATGCATAGCTGTCATTGTCAGCCATCGCTCCCTCCTCATTAATAACAACTGCTTGAGAAAAGGTACTCCACCAAAAATGGTAATCCGTGTTTGAAACGAGAGGGGCCAACGCCTTTAAAGAGCTGGCGACCTGTCTGCTGACCCACGACCTGCTGAGGTGAGGGCTCGGCCGGTGACAGGGCAGAGCCAGGCTCCCCTAGCCGCTCATTCAAATGAAACAAGGCCATGTTGTTGTGGTAATTATTAACATCCCCCCCCCCCCCACCCAAAAGCCAGGTAGCCAATGGACCTGTGGAGCCGCTTTGAATGGCTCACCTTTTTTTTTTTTTTTTTTAACATAACATAAAGCCTCTCAAGGTCTCCACTCTCAATGGGATTAAAATAACAGTTTGGGAGTTAAAAAATCCAGACTGGCAACAAAGTGTGTGACACGGATGCATTTGAGTATAGGCATGCTGTTTTTGCATCAAGTCCTAAAAACGTCATCATGAAGACTCCATGCAGTCATCAAAATAACATTTCACACCTAAGACATTTCGCTTCTTTTTAGTCATACAGATCTAGACTTGGTCTTTAGAAATGCATTTCTGAAGTCTGATGAAAAACTTGTACAATTAAACTAGATACCTTCCCAGGTGCATGCGAGTCTACATGCATACCCTCCTTCACACACTCACACACACATATATACACACACACACACACACACACACCTCACTGAACAGTAGAAATGCGTAGCGTCTTGCTGTTAGTTTTTACCTGTACGCTGTCCATTGGTGTTGTGTGAGCAGATGGGGGGGGGGAATCAAACGGCTGTTGATATGCTAATGAGGCCCTGTGCCAGTGTTATTACAGAGCTGCTCCAGCCCTTCACTTCCACCATTAGAGGGAGACCTCAGAGCGCGAGACAGACAGCAGCAGCCCACAGCTTCAATAAAAGTAGTTTTTTTTCTGTGCGGGGAGCACAATTCACTGAGTGAAAACAAGGCTCAGGCGTTACCTAAACTCAATATCCACCTCCACAATCCATGAGAATGCTTTGGAAATTAACTGATAACATTAAATATGAAGATTGCGAGGTAAGGGGCTCCTCTTTGATTTTTTTTTTAAATTTAATTTAACTTTTTAAATTGATTAAGATGATGAATTTAGGGGAATGTTGTACTGTTTTGATCCAGCCATGCCATTCTTTTGACAGCTGTTAGCGAGGACATTTAATTCAATTGAAGGAAGAATAGACCCATGTCCATCTCTATTCATTTCATAGCGTCTTCTTTTTTGTGTATTTGTGTACAGTAAAATTAGAGTGTAATAATAATAATTATTATTATTATAATTATAATGATTTTGATAAAAAATAACAATGATTGTAACAGTGCAACAAATAGTAAGAATTATAACAATACTAACATTGAGAATAATAATAGCAATCATTTTTAATGAGAGCAATGATATTGCATTATGGCAATGGCAGCTGTTTTTTTATATTTTAGTTGCACACTAGTGGATTTAAAAATCACAGCAGTGCTGTTTTTCTTTATATTCACATACAAAAAAATTAAAATATTTCACGACACGTGAAAACTTTTAAAAGTAAAATAAACTTACCATGCATTTAATTGAAAATAAATATTTGGACTATGTAGCATATGGGAGCGCTATACCTGCTTTATTCACCGCTTAAATGACATGGACATTGACCCTTCAGCTTTAATTCATGTCCTATTTGAGCCGTTGGATTTTGCGTGAGTGCCTGTGTGTGTGGAGTGCATACACTGAGTGCTTGTTGATGTGGGCATAGACCAAGTTTGGCAGTAATATCAGGGGACTTTTTTTAGGAGTGGAGAAGCCAGTCGAACGTGTTTTCAACCGCGTCCCGGGAGGACATAGGGACGGCCGGAGCCAGGAAAACACGACGCTGGCCAGCTCCGCGCTCACGTTGTAGTGATTGTTTTGATTTTTACAGGCAATGTTTCCCCGCTGGTTTGGATACGAGAAAAAAAACAACAACCACAATAATAACTACAATTGATATCCGATCAAAGCCCGGTGTTTCGTAATTTTAAAATGTGTGATTAAGCAAGCAGGAAGGGGGAGTGGAGCTCTTTTAGCCGCGCGTAAAAGTTGGTTGGAGCGCCGCATCCGAGCGGCTTTGTCTTAGACTTTGGGAATTTATGGTTTATCCGCCTTTCCGGGTCAAAGTTAAAAGTTAGCCGGTGTGACTTTGGGTTTGGAGTCGAAGAGGAACCCGTGGATTAATTCGGCGGAGAGAGAGGAGAGAAAGGAGACCCATGGAGGGCAGCTCGCGGTCGGAGTCTGAGGTGGAAAACAAAGGGACGTGCGGTAGAAATGAACCACTCGGAATGCCCAGAACGTCGTCTGCTGGATTTTCGCCCAAGTCAGAGGTGCACGTTGTTTCCTTCCATGGCTTCTTCTTCTTCTTCCCCTGTCTATCGTCCACCTCCCTTCATTCCTATGTCTTTCTTTCCCTTTTGCGCTTTGGCCCTGGGACCCTTTTAAAATGCCCCCCTCCCCTCCCCTCCCCTCCTCCCTCAATCTCTGATTCGTCAGACGAGAGTGAATGTCCCTCTTTTTGTCTCCCTCTCTCTCTCCACTCCCTCCACAGTCTCTCACTCCCTCTTTCTCTCTCACTCCCTCTCTCTCTCTCTCCCCATCTCTGATTAGATATACTGATTCCTCCTTTCAATGGACGTCATTTAAGCGCAGACTCCTGCCTTGAGTTGCGTCCTCCGCTTCACGCCCGATTTCCGACCATTCTTTCCTAATTATTAAGTATTGCTGTAATATTAATAGTCATGAATGCGTTCTATTAGGAGTCCAAGAGGGAGACGAAGAAGCGGCTCTTTTGCTAATATGAGCTCAAGCGAGGGGACGGCAGCACTGTGATAAAAGCCAGGGGAGCAGGGAGAAAAGAGGCTTTACCGAGAGAAACTTTTCAACCCAAATCCGCCAGCACCGCCGAATATCTGCATTTTTAGACCCACATGAAGGGCAGCGGGGGATCTAACCGTTTGTTTCTGATGGATTATCGTCCTGCTTCTGTGGCACATATCTGATCGCCGGGGCCATCGTGATCTTCCAGGACAGAAGAAGGCTTTTCGGGGGGCTACAGTTTTTTTTTTTGGTTTGCTGGTTGATTCCAATTTGCCCCCCCTCCCAAAAAAACACACACTCGAAGTGTTTTTGAACTGCTTATTCTTTTCTTGAGTGGCACCAAAAATCCTTTGAAATGTTAGTGCACAGTTTTTCCGCGATGGTAAGTTGCCTCACCGTGTCGGATACTTGGAATTTTGTTTGCACAGCCGATTTTGTTATAATATTTCTTTTCTGAGAATAGTGTTTTATGAAGATTTTATGCCTAAAGGAAACCTTGCAGAAGTGCTGAAATAATGCAAGGCTCGGTTATTTATTTGAGTGCATTTCTACCTTTCCACTTTCGATGTTTTATTTGATATTTTGAATTTTGAGCGTTTATTACCATACTATTATATTTCGAAACTTAAGTTACCAGTGTGTACTGTTGTTGTCTTTATTGTCTGAATTCGGTCAAAACAGATTATTCCGATTGAATACCGATTCCACACTTGGTCTAATTCCTGTCGTGCACTCAGGCCATATTTGATAATGCCCGCAGCAGAAGCCCGCAAAGCATTCTGCAGTTAAAACAAAGAGTGGTAATGCGATCATTCATGGTTGTGTATTTCTCAAAATGTACTTAGGCTAAAACACACTTTTCTCTCTGTCCTCCCCTGCCAGGACCGTCACGACGGCACCAGCAATGGGACAGCCAGGCTACCTCAGCTGGGCGGCGTGGGCCAGAGTCCCTACACGAGCGCTCCTCCGCTCTCCCACACACCCAACTCGGACTTCCAGCCCCCGTACTTCCCCCCGCCTTACCAGCCCATCTACCCGCAGTCTCAGGACCCTTACTCGCACGTCAACGACCCGTACTCCCTCAACTCCCTGCACGCCCAGCCGCAGCCGCAGCACCCGGGCTGGCCCGGCCAGAGGCAGAGCCAGGACAGCGGCCTGCTGCACCAGCACCGCAGCTTGCCCCACCAGCTGTGTCGGGAGTACCGCCGGGAAGTGCTGCTACCGTCCGGCCACGGCATCGACACGGGACTGTCGGACTCTATCCCTATCCATGGAATACCTCACTCTTTAGACGACGTTCAGGTGAGGCAGCACTTACCTGGCTCTCTCTTTTTGTTGGTTTAAAAAAAAAAAAATCGAAAAGGTAACATGTGTTATTATGAATGTTGGTTCCCACTACGTGGCTATATTTTTGAATTAACCTTATCATTAAAAAATAAAGATGTAATTGTGTTTTTTTTTAAATTAGAATATAAGTAGTATTGCCATTTGTTGAAGTAGCCTATCTTTAAAAAAGAACGTGCTTTTAATTTTAATATTATTATGCTATTAGTAAAGCTGCTATTATTTTTTATAAATGTAAGAAGGATGACAGCATTACATTTTTTAGTAGCAGTTTTTTTACCGCCTGAAAAAAAACAAACATTTTTACATCAGTGTTGTCAAGATTATTTCGGATAAAACAGCACACTTGGCACCGTTATTTCCATTTCTAAAATATAATTTTCAAAAACGTGAAAAAAGCTTGTTGCAAAATGCAATGGGATTTGGTTCAAGAGTATCACTTAAATCTGATTAAATGAGTGATTGAGTCAAGAACAATAACAGTGCGCCCGTGTTTCTGCCCGGATTTCCTCATGTCCTCTGACTAAATTTGATTTCTCAGTTTAAAAACCAGATGAAGCTCGCCGTTGTCTGCGAACAATAACACTGTAATGCACACTAACAGGAGAATTGAGTTTGGTGGATTATGCTTGGGTAATGGCTAAAGATGCATGATAAATGAGCGCTAAAATTGTCAGTAACCCTCATTCTTATTTAGAGCATTCTTCTCCAGTTTTTAATCAGAAACAAACACCAATAATCCTCTAATTAGTTCATAGGCCTTTAATAGGCTGCGCTGCCGTAATTACTATCCAATCTAGATTAGAAGTTTCCTTGCGAGTAGATCCAATATGAGGGCGGAATTAGGTCAGGATTATGGGGCGACACAGCTTCGTTATTTAAGTCTGAGTTTGGGATCTAACGTAATGTGTCTATCCGTGCAACGCGCTGAAAAACACCCATGGACGATAATAACAGGTACGGGCCCCGAGAGCCTCCATGTTGGCTGATTGTGGCCGCTAATTGTGTCAGGCTTTGTTCGCGCACAGCATCCTGTGTTGCATTCACTTACACAGAACGGAGGCTGATGTCTTCTTGCCTTTGTGCTAACATTGTCTCACTCTTTTTTTTTTCGCATTTCTTTCACAGTCTGTTGATGATCAAGGAATTCACATTCCCGACCAGACTGTAATTAAAAAAGGTAAGCAATTTCCTCCAAGATATCATGCATGCATGTTTCTGCAAGCTGCGCGAGCGCGCACACACACACACACACCCAGACACACGCTCTCTGTCTCACACACACACACACACACACACACACACACACACACACACACACACACACACACACACCGGTCACCATTCTGCTTGAGAGAACTCGATGCAATGCGGTAATGCCTGACTGATCCTAATACGCAGTAGCCTATTTTTCATTACATGGTTTCCAAGTGCATCAAACTGGCTGCACCTTTTTTTCCTCGCTGATGGAATTCACTGTCAGCGTTTCAGAGCAGGGAGATGAGTAGAGCTGGTGGGCTTTGTAGGCCCGTGGTATTGATGGTCAAAGATACAGGCCTATATAGACGATCCTGGTACTTCAGTGGTGAAAGCCAATAGCTGCATGGTCACAATTAAAATGGAAGTTGGTAGCGCTGGATGGAGCACAGGCCTAGTGTGTGCAGGGTGTTAGTCTGCCATTTAGGGAAAAGCCCTGACTGATTAGGTGAAGGTTATTGGATTATAATATTACTTATTTATTTGCTGTCAAAAAGCTGGGGGATTTGTATTGTTAATGATATTACACGAGGAGGCCCTTTCCCTGGTCTGGTTCAAAAGCGTTCTGTCAGGTGAAATTAGAGCTCACTAGATTATATATGGGGCGATTTGTCTTTCTTTTCCTGTCTTTTTTTTCCCCTCCATTCTCTCTATTTTGAGTCCGTCTATCTGCGCATCAACATGATAATTGGCTTCTTATATTAGTAATCTCAAGAGTTCGTTTGACTCCTATTGTCTCTATTAGGCTCCCCTGAGCCATTAATGTCACAAGTGATCTATCCAAAGGCGCACAGTCCCCTTTGTCTCCGGTTACTGCAAACCAAAACGGTGTAAAGCCCAGTAGTGCTGAGCTCCCCCCCCCCTCTGATTTGAAATCACACACGGGCGATTTTGCAGAATACCGAGGATATGTCAAAATAGGTAGACTTTACCAAATCGCTCGGTTGGTGTGGTTGCTTTGTGCAGAGTCGATCCATGGTGCAAAAAAACTGTGTGAGTCTCTCTGTCTGCTGCTGAGGTCTCCGTTAGGCTGTGTGTTGACCGGTGTTTTTTAGATAAAAAACCCAATTATGGAGTATCAATTTTACTGATTCCACAATGCACACACAAATATTATTTGTATATAGTAATATATATGTAATAGTAATTTATTTGTATTATTATTGCTAATGTGATTACTGTTATTGCCATGCAGGCCTCTATTAGTCGCTTTTCACTGCATGTCCTTGTTGCTGAAAGTGGTGCTAAACTCTAAACCCGGGGCCTAAGTCCCCCCCCCCCACCTTCTCATTTAGTTAAGGCTCTGCATTGC
>NC_048428.1:9265715-9273551 GCF_013103735.1 Etheostoma cragini | reverse complement strand
CCCCCCCCCCCCCCCCACACCCTCCATTGCTAGGTCCAGTGTCTTTATCCAAGAACAACAACATCTCCTCCATCCCCGTAAATAAGGACGGTCTTTTCGGAGGGGTGGTAAACCCCAACGAGGTGTTCTGCTCGGTTCCGGGTCGCCTGTCCCTGCTCAGCTCCACATCAAAGTACAAGGTCACAGTGGCGGAGGTGCAGAGACGCCTCTCGCCACCCGAGTGCCTGAACGCCTCTCTGCTGGGCGGGGTGCTGAGGAGGTGAGCTCCACTGAAAGGCTGCAAAAAGCTTCTCTCTCTCTCTCTCTCTCTCTCTCTCTTTCTCTCTCTCTCTCTCTCTCTCTCTCTCTGTATCTGTGGGTGTGCGTGTGCGTGTGTATGAACTCTCTCACTTTCCTCATAGCCATCCTCTCTCTCTCTCTCTCTCTCTCTCTCTCTCTCTCTCTCTCTCTCTCTCTCTCTCTCTCTCTGTACCAAGAATAATTAAAATCGACCAACCATGACACCTAGCTCCTGCATTTAAAGCAGGAGGGGTCTGTTAAATTCCATATTAACTTCCCTAGCGCACTGGATCTCTCTCTCTCTCTCTCTCTCTCTCCCTCTCTCTCTAAATTAATGTAGGCCTAGTCTGTTTCAAGCCCAGCTCTATAGGCCCAGTGAAGGCATTACACATGAAAACATTGGTCTCCAGTGAACTGTCTACTGAAGTGCTGTAGACACGCAGCCAGTAATAGTACTGCCTATTAAGTAGGGCTTTATTTATTCATTTCGTACAGTATTTGTCTGCTGGTAAAAAGGCTGGGTTCTTTCAGTATTATTTATAGCATATATGAGGGATGTAATGGAGGTGAAAGCAAGCCAAATCCACTCCATTCACCTTTTAATTAGTGAAGAAGAGCTGTACCACATTTACTGGCTGACATGGGATGTAAATATCAGAGCATGCACCACAGGAGCTCTCATCAAAATCCCAAGCGATACGACGTTTTATTCTGCTTGTAAGTGTAAATCACAGATTGTCCTTAAATTCACTCCGTCATTACATATTTTATATATTCATCTGTCTGTCCTCTGTTCTGTCACAGGGCCAAGTCTAAGAACGGAGGAAGATCCTTAAGGGAGAAGCTGGATAAAATCGGCTTGAATCTACCTGCGGGCAGACGCAAAGCAGCCAACGTCACCTTGCTGACGTCACTAGTCGAAGGTAAGCCTAAATCACGTCCCCACTCTTGTCGCTCCCGCGATATCAGGTGCTTGCAAACTGGGATTCTCTCTCTCTCTCTCTGTCTCTCTGTCTTTCTCTCTCTGTGTTGGAAATCAGCATATGCGCTCATCCGTGTAATGTGGACCGACTTTGCCTCGCAAGTAATAAAGCATGAAGGGTGTGAGTGTGTGTGTGTGTGTGTGTGTGTGTGTGTGGAGAGTGAGAATGGTGCTGGTAATTTCAGTGGCTTTTCAGCGTTGGCCTTCGCTTTCAGGAACACACTTGCAGGTCCACGGCTGGCCTAGTTTATACACTGGATGAATTTGTGTTGAAGTCCGGTTAATTATTGAGTGCTGCTTGTTTATTGGGCACCGCTGAGCTGCTTCACCTCATGGATGAGAACTCGATTTATTTATTAACCCTGCATTGTTTCAAACATTAATACAGCCATAGGTATGGCAGCGCAGGGCTGATTTTTAATGGCGACTTAATTCTTTTCGTTAATAGCTTCCCATGCTTTGGGTTTCGGTGAATGTGGTTTTTGTTGCATGCAAATGGCATGGCGCTGACCTATGGGGAGCTATATGTTTTGGGACTATTGAAGAATAAATTAGTCAATTATGGCGCGCTGAAAAGATGCCTTTTAGGCGACTGGATGAATCAATTTTGCTTGCAGAGTTGAACCTGATTATTCAGTGCAGTGGTATTTGGTGTGTGTGTGTGTGTGTGTGTGTGTGTGTGTGTGTGGGTTTCCAAAGGTGAAAGCCTGAAATGGTTCATTGGTCCCTGTTAATCATTATTGCACAAGAGGGCCGAATGCAATGTTTAATGTGCTTCGTAGAATTGTTCTGCTGCTGTATTGTAATGAGCCTGGAGAAATGTATGATTCTGGGTAATAAGGGGGTGGTGGCACGTGGAGGGGGAGGGGGGGGGGTGGATGGCAGAGCGAGTGGGAGAAGGCAGCCGGTTATTTAGTGAAGGGACACTGCGTTCGCTGAAGTGCTGTCATTGTTTATGATCCGCTCCATTTTATGGAAACGAGTTTACTGGACTTGAGCTTTGATGCTAATTGGCGCATGCGTTCTTCCGGACTGGAGGCTTATGGGCAGGAAGCCCTGCAGTAAAATCTCAACTGCTTCAGGAAATTAAAACCAAAGACTTGAGGGGAAAAAGTCAGCCAACTTAAGAAGAGGAGCTCAGACTCGGACTGAATGAAACCTGTAATTCTCATATTTATATAGAAGTATAGGACAAAGTGAGATTTAGGTGTAGCCCTTTAAAATTGCTTCCCCATGCCTCTGTGATCCGCGGGACTTTCAGTAATGTGCATGCATTGGTAATCTATGACACGGTGTTAAGCATGACGCTCCATCTATATTTCATATCCACTTATTGTTTGCCCTCCATATGTAACCGTTCTCACGGTGTGAATGAGACACGTGACGTGTGTTGGCAGCTCGTGTGTTGACTGTTTTATTATTATTATTATTATTATCATTATTATTATGTTTTCCGACATTTTGATCCCTAGTGCTGTCTGCAAGGCACAGGTGTTACCGTGCTGTCTGGACGCTTTGTTCAGCTCAGATCCAGCATGTGTTAGTCCAGGGAGTGTGAACTGCTCTGAATTTGATGTAACCATATTTAATAAGCAAACACATTCAACCTCCTCCTTTTTTTTCCTTTTTTTTTTTTCTTTCCCAGGCGAGGCGGTACATCTTGCCAGGGATTTTGGTTATGTATGCGAGACCGAGTTTCCAGCCAAGGCAGTAGCTGAATATGTAAACCGTCAGCATTCCGACCCAAACGAACAAGTCCAAAGAAAAAACATGCTATTGGCCACAAAGTAAGTGCTATTATCACATTTCACTGTGTCCCACCAAATGCATCCCAGCCTGGGTGTGTGTGTGTGTGTGTGTGTGTGTGTGTGTGTGTGTGTGCGTGTGCGTGCATGCGCGGGCATGTGTTTCTTGACAGGCGTTCACACACGCTATATTAAAATGCAACAAATAAATAAAAAAGCATATGTCAGATGTGTTTTAATGATAAATACGTTGTCGTCATTGCCCCGTCTATTAGCCTAATATTAGGCTAATTAACACACTTTTTTTTTTTTTTTTAAAGCCACACACTTGTATCGCCTCGGCTAATTCTGGATTTTGTTCAGACTCTTCTTTTATTATTATTTACGCTTGTGATTCAATATGATAGTATGCTTTATAATTCAGTTAAATGCACTGCTGTTGGCATGGTGACTGGGCCTTCCCTCATCCACACGCGCAGCAGTATTAAGTCTGCCTTGTGATTTCAGTGACATTGACACACAACTGGTTCGCATGCAGCGCTGCCATAGGTGTTATTATTATTTATTTATTATTTTCACTGTGCGTTAACAGGGGATTCCTGAAATGGCCTGCGTTTAATATTAATGACTGGAATCCAACAGATGTCTGCCATAACCGCCTCTTACAGGCTTTTTGAGTGTTATTAAAATAAAAATGCAAACGCTATGCAACAGATAGAGCTCAGCTTTTAATGACAGAGAACAATTTTCTATACGGTCTGAAAAAAAAAATTACAGGCTACATAAATTGATGGTGCAAATAAACGAGATGTAAGTTGCATAAAGACGCAGGTATCTTTTGAGGAAATAAAAGAATACTTTTTATTTATTATTTATTAACTATATCGTTTTATGGGTTGTTGTTTACTGTCTGGTAATCAGCGACTGAAGTTCAAAGTTGATCTTGCAAAAATGTCCGTTTTACGCAGACAAGTCATTTGGACTCATGTTTTCTCTTATAATCTTATTCTTAATAAAAGGAAGATATCCTGCCACTGAGCTCAGAGATGAAGTTCCACCTGTTCATAGCTTCGGGACATTTTCCTCAGCCCAGTGTTACATTGTGAAAACAAAGCAGAGTAAAAAAAAAAACTTTCAGTCCACTGATAAACGTGTTCTAAAAAGAAAATGATTGAAATAAGAGCTCACCTTAATGGTGCTCACTTTTCACTTTCTTTAAGCGTATTTAGAATTCACAACCCATCACATCTGCAGGACTGACGGGTTATAAAATGGCTATTTTATTTTTTTTAATTTATTTTGCAGGTTGATTTATTTTCCTCAGAAAGTTATAAAAAAATGCATGCAGGGATTTGTTGCTCGGTCATTAACACGCCGCTCTCTTTCTCTCCCTCTCTCTCTCTCTCTCTCTCTCTCTCTCTCTCTCTCTCTCTCTCTCTCTCTCTCTCTCTCTCCAAGCGACCAACTTGAACTTTTTGAATTCCGACACGATTCACGGTTATATAAGGGAATCAGTGTTCATGTATGTATATATTTATTTATGTGTAATTTAATGGGAATTGTAAATATGGTGCGTCTGTTGAAACTTCTTTTTTTTTTTTTTTTTATTTATCTGGTGCCTCCTGTTTTAGTGGGTTTGAGTATTCGGTTAGTTCTTCATGTGATTTTATGGTTCTTAGAAAACAGAAGTTTGGGGTATTTTTTTATTTCCTCTGGGATATTTCAATTCAGCCCTCTTGTAGCATGTTGAGGCGACATTGAAACAAGTGAACAAATTGAATAGAAATAAACTTCCATTTCTCTCTATATATATCATCCTTCATTCACTTCAATATTCAATTGCAGTTGAATTTGAGACAGAGCATAGGTGAGACCCTGAGAACTGTTTCTTTTTGTTGTTTTTTTGTGTTTCTAATTTTCGTTTTTATACAAGCTTTTATGTGTTTTGTGCCAATCAGAATGCGTTTCACCTCTTGTTCTCTCCTTGAAGCACCATAAAAGCAATAAATGGAGTATTGTCTTTTTTGAAATGTTGGAAGACATTCGAAATACATTTTTTGGGACCACCTGATATCTTGTTATGTCCGATAATGTCCAAAATTGGAGGCGGTTTTAGCTGTATTGTATAGACATGTGCTGGCAATAGTTCCCATGCCTGTCAATGTATTATAGTCCTTTGTTGCCCAGAAAAAAAATAAATATTTGATACGCTTCATCTCGATTATTATTCATATCTTTTAATTTTGCATTCACTGCCTGATATGCCCGGCTGCTTTTCTTCTTTCTTTCAGTATTATTATTATTTTTTGGTCTTAGTATTTTCTTCCATTCTGAACGGCTACAGTAATTGAGTTTAAGTCTCCCCTGACGATTGCTCCTTGCAATAAGCAGCTGAACTCATTGTTTCCCTCAAGTATAATAAAAAAAAAAAAATCTTACTTTAAACTCGCTAGTTCAGAGCACAGGATCTCATGCAGGCCCAATGGCTCACAACAATGGATGTATTCGCGTTTGAAGTGTGCAGCGCCACCCCTCCAGCTAAAACCCTCTGAGATGTACAGTATATGGGCCTGGTGTGCAATGTTTGGTTGTTACAGGCTATACTTGGCTCACCCCCCCCCCCCCCATTTCTTCTGTACTGGAACCTTATTCAAAGACATGTATCAAATGTGTGTTATGTTGTTTGCCTCTCAGTGTAATCAATGAACAATCAGCACTCAGTATTTCTTTTCTTTCTTTTTTTAAATCTATATTTCGTGCTATACTACTTTCATAACGAATCTCCTTCTCTAACTGGTGTTTTGTCTCATGTCGGTGTGTTTGCCTGAGTGAGTCTGTAAATGTGGCCGTTTCACGCCGGCTGTAATAGCAAATCTGATGCTGCGTGGCCTTTGCTGTATTTTGCGCGGAGAGCTGCAGAGAGCAGCCCGTTGCATAACATTTGAGTTGAGTTTGATTGTATATTGATGGCGTGGCACCTATAGCTCGAAATCAATCTCGTCTGGAGCAGGAATCAGTCTGGTGATATATGCATCTTGGTATTGTTTCTTGCTTTCCCCATTTCACTGTCTGGTAACCATGCCGTTTGAAATATTGTAACACTGGGCGACCCTCCTCCCTTTCTCCCCTCCTCCTTCTCTCCCCCTCTCTCTCTCTCTCTCTGTCTCTCTGTCTCTCTGCAGCCATATTTATTATCTGCATGATTTTCGGGCCCTGATTTAATTCTCAGGCAGTTGTTTTGCAGGAGGGTGAATGAAGCCTAACTGTACATGTCCTTGGCATAATTGCGACGCACAGTGCTGGAGCAGGTGAAGCGAGGCATTGTCTGTCAGGCCCTGTTTTTGTTGGCTCAGGCTTCAGATTGTGTGTGGGATCCTGTCCTCGGGCACAATAGCTCACTCATAAAGGGGAGAGACTACCAGGCTGCTCCTGTTATGGTGGATGTGAGGAGGGAATAGCATAAATAGTCACTTTAAGGGAAAACAATCGTATTAAAACAGCATTCATTGGTATTAGCGGGAGGGAAAAAGGAAGCCGCTCACGTGTGTCATTAATGCTAATGTTATTTAATAAATGTATCGGGGTTTGGTTGAATGAAAACAGGTTTTGGAGGGTGAAACGAACGCATTACCAATAGTGGTATCTGTGACAATGGTGGATATTTTTGCGTATTATTAGTATGAGATGAGGAGCATTGCATGGCCTGTAATTGGGTCTTTCTGCGTAATGGAATTGGAGTGTTAAAGAAACTCCAAATCCCATTGTCTGTCGTTTGTTTACACTGATACTATAACCTATCATTTGCATTCTTTTTTTTTAAATACAAAATTGTAATTTTACCCTAATTTGAACTTAAACAGGTAGAGCTGGTTTCTCACAATGCCTCACAGCGAAAGTCATTTGCACAAAATTTAAAAAAAAAACAAGGTTTAAAATGTGAAGAGCCAGTCAGCTATACCCAGCCGAATTTGGCTAATTCAATCCATAACTGCTGCTTGTCTCAACTAAAGCAATTACAGCTGATTCCCGTATAGTAATTAATAAGTGTGAGGCCTGTTGTTATCAACTATTCTGGAGGATATGAAATAAAATAAATGCCAGGGGTTAGAGTGACGCATGTTGTGTGATTGAGCGTCTTCTGCAGGCTGCTGCTCATGATGATAATGACGAGCAAGAAAGAAGTGTGTATTGTTTCTTTATTTCTATTTTTTTTTTCTTCTCCTGTTGGTTCAGTCGGCTGACGCTCTGTTGGCATTTACAGTTGGTAGCAGAGATGGAATGAAGGACAGACAGTTGAACCAACTACTGTATGTGTTCACCCTTTATTCTGACACAAATCTGATTTTATATCAAAAGCTGCATGCGGCGCCACATTTTAAGAAATGACGAGGATTCAGTTAGAGCTTAAATGAATGCTTGTGCGATAAAACTGCAAATGGCTGTGTTTTTAACGCTACTCGCCTTCTACTGATGACTATCCGTCGGGCACACGGCGCAACTTTTCAATCTTCAACCAGCTGCACGTCACTGCTGCGCTCATCAGTCCTGTACAAATATGTCCCATCCACTTTACGCGCCAGCAGCCATGTTTGTGGTCAGAAAGTATTTAGTTGATGCTGCTGAGGTCATTGCTTGGTGAAAGCATGTGTCTGCATGGCCTAATTACCCTGCAGCACCATCGCTACATACAACAGTCTGCACTGTAACGCTTGCAGGCAATGCTTTGGAGCTGCTCGCCTGCATGCGTGGGAAGATATGGGGGCAATAGGCTGCAAGGCCCACATTTGTTCACTGCACTGCCACAAATGTTATATTGGTGAAATTGGAATT
>NC_048428.1:9261720-9263009 GCF_013103735.1 Etheostoma cragini | reverse complement strand
CCCCCCCCCCCCCTCTCTCTTTTTTTCTTCTCTCTGGTACTTTGCTTCAGGCCAGCAATAGCTCGGGGCCACGCCGGTGCCTCCCCATGATAAAGGACTTATACCCTGTCTGTGCGCAAAGAAAGCCGCAGCAGCTTCTCTCTCTCCCGAACCTAATCAACTCGCTGGCTGCTTGGCCCTTTAACGATTGGACTACACCCCCCCTCTGTCTCTCCTTCTCCATCCCTCTCTTTCTGCCTTTCTGTCTTTCGGTGAGTTGTTGCACGTTTTAAGGGGATTTTTTTAATTTAATTTTACGCCACCGAACAAAATGATCACTAATAATAATAGAGGTAATAATACAACTAATAATAATGGTAATAACAGCATTTAAACATGTCATATAAATACACCATAAAACGATACAGTGAATATTGATCCAAACCGAAATAAACATGAATTGCACTATACAGCACAATACATAGGCTACAAATGCAACGAAATTTGATTAAAATAAATAAAAGCCATATTTATAGAGGCCTACTAAAACAAAGGCATGGATTTAATAGAATGACTAAAGTTGTGAGAGGAAATGCAAAACACCACAAAGGGCGTTACTAAGGTCACTTTAAACTCACCTGAAGTTGATATCCATAACTCAAGCATTTGTTTTAATGCTTACTTGTTTGACTCCCACGCATTTAGTTGGAAATCATCCAGCTGCTTAAAAACAACAACTGTACAGACTTTAGGGGGAACACTGTGCGTCCAAATTCCTGTTCTCAATGGACAAGAACAGAAAAGATAATTTCTTGATTCTTACAAAGATGTCCATTTGTTTCCTGAAATGAAAGAAGAAATTCATAAAGAAATGGGACACATACTGAAAACACCATGGACCTCATCCCCTGAAGGGTCCCGGATGATAGGGTCCTAAAACTCTAATGCCAGGTGATAGGGCCCATTCTGTCCATATGGGTTTGCTTCTGCCTTCAGGTTAGACAGGTTTAACTTCATCCAGCAGTGACTTCCATATTTATTCTTAGACATAAAGGGAGAGTAGACTGCTGCTAAATTCCCACAAATGCCACTGTTTTTATTTTTTGGCTATGTTTTCTGCTGTTAGTTGTTTGGGTATTGCAAGTTATTATTTTGATGTAAAATGGACATTTAGAGCCAAAAATAAATGCCCACTTCACTCTAAAGGGAGAAAAAAATAAATCCAACTTTAAAGAACATTTGGCAATTCAAAGAGGCATCTTGATGTATACATGTACATATATCTATGTATATTGTATATATATATATAT
>NC_048428.1:9231321-9261620 GCF_013103735.1 Etheostoma cragini | reverse complement strand
CATTTCAGTAAAAACAGTATACAGAGAAGAGTGACATGTATGGGGGGGGGGGGAGCCAGTTTCATGCCAACGCTCCTGAGAACACCTGACGCCTGAACCTCTGTAAGGAGACTGTTCTCTACACTGTGACCCATTTGTATGACAAGGATTGGCAGTTATTTGTATGTGCATGAAGACGTGTGACTGAACCAGGTCTCACCAGGACCAAATCATTACCCCAACCCTAATAAAGATACAAATGTACCTACTGTGATGCATTGTGACCCTTTCAGATGAATCACATGACTGTGAGTGTCACTTTGGAAGCTTGACTTTGAATAGACTTTTGAAAGCTGACTAAGGTCTTGGTGTGATTACCCCATTGAGCTGTATTTCTTCTGCCCGACTTTAACATCTTTCTACTATCAGCTGTGCTTAAGAATCACAAGGTTTTATTGTTCAGCTTACAATTCCACACATAATAGAGCGGAAAACCTTGTGAAAAAGCATTTAAGACTTGTGTTAAAAGGAAGTCTCTATTGAAACCACAACTAATGGAACTCTTTCTGTTAGTAGTGGAATGGCACCTTAAGGCACGGTGACCCTTGTACACATATCCAGTGTTAGGGGAAACGTTTATTAACTTATACTAAATCAGAAATGAATGAATTAGGCGTGGTAAAATAACTAACTGTAGGCGCAAGACTGTTTTTGTGGCTGTATTTTCATGGTGTTATTGTACTGTAATATAAAAACATGTATATGTATGTATGGGTATTTTCTTACTATCCTATTTCTTGTGAAAATGATCCTATTGGTTACATTTTGGATATTTGGGCAAAACGCATGACTTTTCCCAAGGTTAAACACTTTAGTTATGGCTAGTTAATACCTTAAAAATAATAATCACCAACAGAAAATAATAGACTTCAAATGGTATGATTGAGCCACCTCAGCATCGTGGTAATAATGACACAGCACTTTAGAAACACTGTGCATTTTCCACCTTGCAAAAACAACACAAACATGGCTGATCATGTGATATTATTGACTTTATCCTCACTTATGAAATGAACAAGTCATCCGAATGACAACTCAAACATTGACAAAGAAAAAAACAGTCTATCCTCGTTTCATGTTTGTTTAACATAATTGATCACGCCAGTGCAGAAGTACAACGTAGTTTTTCCTGTCAATGCGAGCAGCTCTTGTGAGCAGCTGATAATAATGTACAATACTTTACGATAAACAGACACATTATTAGCTTAAAGGAGAGTCTTGTATGGTTGAGAGAGTTAGAGAGCTTGGTCTGGCCTCTTGGAGCCTGTGAAGAAATGGTTTTGATCTTACCACAGGCTAAACACTGCCAACAGGACTTGACATTGCAGAACAATTTCCCAATTACCTTTTGACATGCATATTGACACAAATGCGCAAAACTGTAATTTTCTCTCTGAATTTGTTAGCTTGAGGGGCTCACTTTCATGCCAGTGGATTGTCAGATGTGCTGCTCTCTCTCCCTCTGTTTCCCATACTCACTATCTCTCTCTCTCCCTTTTCCCAGTATGCTTACATGTGAGTGTCCAGAAAAAAATATTCCCTACTGACAGCTGGAAAAATGAAAAATACCATTTTCAAAATGGAGGGAAAACCTGTGAACTTTTTATGAGCCTTTGTTCTGCATTTTTTGCGAATATTAAAATCCAGTTGACCTTTGCATTTGAAGTTATACTAAGTATTTATTTGAATCAATAAAAAAAGTGTAGTTTTCACTCATGGTTTTTGGAAGCTCCCTGGATGTAAATGTAAGCTGATGGTTTTCTTCCTCAAACAAGTTTCATCTAATACCACTGAACACTTGTGTGCCAGATACCTCAACCTTTCCCAATAAACTTAGCAAAAAGCTCCCAAACGCGTTGTCTCTCCATTGTCAATCTCAAGCTTCTTGCCAAACTCAACGTGCCAGTTGACACTGAAATGCCATAATCACTGGGATGTTTTCCTGCGTTTGAGATGTCCAGGCAGCAACGAGAGGAGAGAGGACGATGGCCGTGTCATCATAAGCTTGTCATCGTGTTCAGACTTGATTGGCACATGCTAGGCCAGATTACAGGAGCTGGTGTTGACGGAGGGTTACCCTGAGACTCGCAGCCGTCTGCCATCAGGAACCCCTCTGAAATCTGGGTCAGGCTTGGGCCCGGCTCTGCCCCGAGCCCCTTTGCCCCAGCGATGGTCCCAATGCAAGTGCTGTGGAGGAGGAGGAGGCTCTCGCTTGAGGCCTCGGATGAAGGCCAAAGCACAAGCCAGTTCCTCAGCTCTCCCACAGTTCTCATTTCCAAAAAAGAATTACATACATTTATGGACTTGTTTTTACATATCTAAAGAAATACATATTTCCATAAGGTGAGATAAGATAATTTCTGACACTTTTCGCTATGAGTAGTGATTTCTTTGACTTTTTTTTCCATAGAAGGCAATGGTTTAACACAATGCCAATCAGTGTAGACTGGTGGTTTCATCATTTTCACATTTATTTCCATCAAAACGATTGTTATAAAAAAAAAAAATCAACAGTGTGTTTATTGCTTTATTCAGTGATAGAAAGCACAGCACATGACATAAAGCACAATTTTGAAAACAATTTGAGTTTTTCCGCCTGTGGCCCCTTCACAATAAAGGCCTCACATCCCTTGTTTTGTTTCCCCTCATTCATTAAAATAAGCGTGTGACGCTGTCCCCAGTTTGTGTTTAATAAATGTGAAGAAAGAAAAGTGACATAAATAAACTGTAACAGAGTCTGGATGTAAATTTGCTTTGAACTCCCAACGATCAAAGTACACGTCCTGTCTGACTACATGTTGAGCCCTCATGGCAACCCGTTCCTGGTCCGCCAAAGGGTTTTTAAAGGACACATTCTAAAGAAGAGGAGAAAAAAATATGTATTATTGACACTATAGGGTAAACAAATGGGTCAACTGTAGGATAGAGGCACGTGTGTTTGGTAGAAAAATCAAATGACATATATAAAGTTCTCACTGGTCTTATTGGGAGACCACATTAAGGACTGTGTGGGGCAGCAGGTGGAGTTGATATTCGAGTAACAGTGTGGCTCCATTGCTGTGTCTTAAAGGTTAAAAATGCTAAAATTTGTAGGAGTTTTAATAGAGAGCGGAATGGGATGTTTCCTTAAATACAAGGACATGTCAGACTAGTGTGAGCTCTTAGATGCAACATGAATAGATGAATCATTGAAGAAATCGCACAGCAGATACAAATGAGAAAATTTAAATGCAGCCTGTATGTGACTTCACCATGGGCCCCCTCTTCATCTCCCTCCATGGCCCTGGTACACACTTTCATAAATGTGTAACCCAAATGAGCTCCGTCTTCTTTCAGTAGTCACCTAAATTAAAGCAGCCACAACTAAGGGCTGGGGCTGAGCGCCAACGCTGTGCAGTGGCAGCACCGTGTTTAACACAAGTTCCATTAAAAAGAGCCCATTACTACTACTGAAGGAAACGATGCCCGGGGCCTCTCTAAAGTGTTGCGAAAACCTCATTGATAATTAAATGTTGGTTACCCCCGGTATGCATCGCTCCCGCACTTTGCTTACCAATCAAACCTCCGCCCACCACCACTGCTGCCATTTGTTCTCTCTCTCCTCGGTGTTTATCAAGGAATCATACAGCTCTCTAATAGGTGCCAATTAGAACCAATGGGGGCTCTGGGGTTAATTATTCCCAACACATTATTTGATTGAGCGTATTTAGAGCAGCACAGTGCCAGGGAAAAATGGTGACAGGAGTTGCAGTAGATAACGCCTTAGTCTTTGTTGATGAACACTCACAGACATTGACAGACACATCCATGCATGTTGACGTGCACGTGCATGCGCACGTACGCACACACATACTTCCAAATCCTGTCCCTGTCAGCTGAAATAACAGGCTTCTCAAAAGTATTCTCAATTTGATTTCGTGTTCAACGTCATGCTTGCGTAAAACAATATACAAATGGAGGAAAAGGTCAGATGTTTCACCTCCCTTTTTCCAAAACAGCTGCCATTTGATTTGATTAGGACCCTTGCAATTATTCAAAGACCTTGCTTTGCATGCTGTCTCATAACTACTCGTGTTGCTCTCTAAAGGTAGCGTGGGAATCCAGACAGCAGGGTAAGAGAGGCAACTTATTAATAAATTCTATTGTGGAATAATCTCACTCAAACGAATAAGAAACACCCCCAAATGTATTGGATTTCACTGCTGAAGCAAACAAACACAAAACAACAACCGGTGAAAAAAAATCGTTACGCATGTTCTTTCATGTGCAACGTTGAGTGTATGGCCATCAACAAAACAATGCTATGTGAAGAGGGAGAAACAAATGTGGATTCAAGCAGCTCTCCTTGAACAGTAAACACTGTCAGAAGAAGAAAGTAAAGAAAGAGCAAGACAAAAAAAAAGAAGAATAATATACACAATGAGCTGTAGGTATCTGATTTATGGTGGGCAAATAGATAATAATCATTATGCCCAAATAGTGCCTCTCCTCAGTCACACAGCAAAGAAGCAAAGACATAAAAGTATGTTGAGAATAAAGCTTTTGACAGGTTGCTAATGGATCGCTGTAGGCCCATCTGTTTCACTGCAAATAGAGAAATGGTGGGGTTTTTGATTTGGGTGTTGAAACTGTTACCACTGTCACTGTAAACAATAATTGTCAAACATATTTACCTCGCAATCGCTTTAGCAGATGTTCCGCTTTTTGTTTCAGGCGGCTTTCTTGTGTGTTGTATCTCCCCTCTGCAGACACACCACATGCCCCACCACCACCACCACCACCACCACCACTGCTGCACCCCCAACTGGAATATTGAGCAGGTATTTGTAAAAGGTGCTTCAGGGCACAGAGTGCGAGGGATTGGGTGGAGTGGGGTGGGGTGGCGGTGAGAGGGGAGGAGGGAAAGGGAGTGAGAGGGAGAGAGGAGGAGGGAGGAAGAGATTATCTGGGCCCTTCATCAGAGGTTCAGCTCCCCCCCAGCTCCTCCTCCTCCGCCTGCTCCTGCCCATCGTGGAGCCCCGAGGGCCCGTGGAGGCGGCCCCATGCCTTTCAGCCATGCAACCTCTTTATCACTCTAATCTGTTAATTGTAGGCGCTCAATTGGCACATGTTGGCTTTTTATTAGAGCCTCCCAACATTAACTAGACAGAGAATGTAGAAAAGCTGGTGTGGCCCTTGTTTTTTGTTTTGTTTTACTCTTTCTGTCTACTGTTTAAAGCAGAAGAATACCAGTACACAGTCTACTTAGGATTCAGCAAACTCATAGTGGTCTCACATGCTGCATACTTGAGACTTTAAAAAATCTGATTTTAAATGGATATATTTAACATTTTAATTAACTGGCACCTGTTAAAGAATGAAAAAAAACAATGGAATGAAATCAACTACACTTAAGGTTTCCATGGCTTATCAACTGCAACAAAGAATAAAAAGAAAACACCCATTCCCACTGAGAGACACAATGTATCGCCTTCTGTTTTTTTCTTAAACCCCTTGATGTTTTCCCTCACAATGGGTGGGTCTTGGCTCTTTAAAAGGATGATGAATGCTGAGTTGACTCTTTACTGCAGGCAAGTGATCAGCAGATCTGATCTCAGGTGTTCAGCGCTCCTCCCTCAGCTCCTCCTGCTGTCTTTGTGTGCCATGTTACAGTGAGCTGACCCCCCCCCCCCCGTCCGAGGAGACTCTGAGGGACGACTGCTGGAAGGCCAGAGGTCTCCCTCCTGTCCTGTCCAGGCTTGTCTGAGGCGACTGCTCTTTCCCTCTTCCCCTGCAATCTCTCTGCCTCCTCTTTTGTTTGTCAGACCTATGCTTTGTATCAATGAGACAGCTGAGATGTCACACACAAGACTATTTCTTTTTTTTAAATTAAAAAGGGTGGGGGATTTACTCAGACTGTCCAGGTGACAGAGGCATGAATGTGCTCATTGCGCTCAGACCCACACCTTCCATGCTTTCTGTGGCCCAAACCACAACAGCTTGTGTTTGAAGACTGATAAGGAAAAAGACCCCTCTCTGCTGGCGCTCCCAAGATCTCTCAAAAGGTCAACAGCAGCTAAATTCTGATAAATTAGCCTGTTTTTCTGTGTAAACAAATAATCTTAATATCAGCAGTCCACCAAAAGGCGTCTGTTAAACGGCTGTGACTAATATACAGTAAAGTCAAATTGTGTTCCACAAAACAAGGCAGCTATTTTGTATTCAAACGTATGAAACGTGTTTTTACGTAGATTATGTGAGGAGAACCAAATCACTTGCAAAGAGTGGAAAGGCAATTTGCATGTTTGTGTAAGGTCTTGAGTTGGTCTCACAGTTTCAAAGGTAAGCATGGTGTGTATGGCGATTGATGCTTTAAAATGTTTGATGTCAAAGTAGCAAAGAGGCGGCGGGGGCATTATACTTTCAACAAAGTTTTACCTCATGAATCCCACAGAGAAATGCAGTCCTGCAACTTGGTGACAGAACAATGGAGTGAGCGATTTATGGCTGGCTATTAACAACTCCTGCTTTCAGGCCTCCAATGCTGCAAACAGGTGTTTTACGAGTCCGCCTGCTGTTTATTTCCAACAACTTTCAGAGTTTCCATTTCGACACTAGACCAAGGGTTAAAGAAATTAAACAGCTCCGTAAATGACAGCTTCAAATCCCATGGTTGATAGTCTCCTCCTGTTTGAGCTCATATTTGTTAGTTAGAAAAAAAGGTCCTGAGAAAGAAAGAGTAGTCCCTTTGCAGCTGAATGATGAACATTGTCCTTGTTATGACGCATCACTAGCGAAGCCTCTTTTATTGGTTCTTCACCACAGAGTTAGAAGAATTAGTGCTGCAGGAACATTAAAGCTGCCATGAAGGGCACAATAGGCATGACACTGCCTCAATTGCAAGAGTACAAATTGATTTTTTTTCTCTTGTTTGTGTGAGATCTACCAAGTCACTCGAAAGCCACAAACAAGAAAATAAAAGCATCATGATGACAAATTGGATTTGGCGAGTCAATTTGTTTAACGTGTTTAATTTTTCACAGGCAGGAGAGACTTTGGGTACAATGGGGATTTTGTTTGTGTGGAGAGACAGTAGAAGACTAACTTTTAGGAAAATAGATTTTTTATGACTGAGTCGTTGGGTTTGTACAGTATGCTCGAGCATGGATTTTTGTGTATGTATTTTCTTTTGAGTCTATGCCCACACATGTACTTAAGTCTTTCAATGCTTGTTTGAATTGCAAATTTTCAATGCGTCAGCTGTACATTTGTGCTTCTCTGAGTGGAATCATTTGTGTGTCTGAGCAAGAAAGTTTACTAAGTACTGTGTTTTTATCTGGATTATGTGGCCTGGTCACAAGGACTTCATGCAGCAGACAACACTGGGGAGGATACAGAACCAAACACTGCATGAATTTATCTATTTTGGGTCAATAGAGCCACAAAGTGCAGCTGCAGAAACTTTGTGCCCTGAATGCGGCTCAATCGCATCTGCTGTTCACAGTCTGCACAGCAAAGAGTCATTCGTTTTAGGATTGACCTCAAGACTCAAGGTACATTTATATTTTACGCACTTAGCTATGCTTGAGTGACTCAAGGTAGCCTATCTTTTTCTTTTTTAAATGGAGGAATCTGTAGGAAAGCAGAGGGAAGATGGGAAGCGTTTCCTGTAATGGATACATTTTCAGGTTATGGCAGAAGAGTAACTCTGCCATCCAGCATGGAGTGAAACTAATCTAATTGACTTTGAGGAATGTAAGAGGTCCAATGCATCCAAGGTGTGAGGCGATGGCCTGTAAACAAAACTCTCAAAGGGTGTAATTTGAAACTGACTTTGAAAATGTACCTTTTTGAAAAGCTAAATATAACCTAAAATTGCTACTTTAACAAAGGGTTGAGGTTTTAGTGTAATGTCTACATAGGTTAAGACAGGTCTTAAGAATACAACACATCCTTAAATCCCTAACAAGACTTGCTGACTGATTGGCTTGTTACGCAGCATTCAATGAGGCAAGAGAGAACAATTTTGCTGTATGCGTAGGTGCACAAAAATGTCTGTGCTTGCTCTTGTTGTATTATTCTTAAAACAAGAGGAGAAACAACAAAACTAGCTTGAGAGTAGCAATACATGCTACCAGTAATAATCCCTGTGGGAAAAAATATGTGTCCACATTGCTGCTGCAGGAAATCCTCATTGTAGAGGATAAACAGCAATGTAGCATTACAGCAAGGGACATAAACGTTGTCTATACGTATGTTTGACAGGCTTAACTAATTGTCTGTGTGGTGAAGCATTAGCCGTTTCCTGTTGTGTTGACACAGCTTTGTCACTGGCGGTCAAACTTTGCAGCAGAACATGCCACACACCAGATCGCACTCCAGTTAAATAGCTTTTATTGGGTGACTTTTCGCCAGGCTAAACGGGGATACGTTTTATTCGTAGTGTTTGGGGAGAGCCTGAGGTGTGTACGGCCAACATAAGTGGAAAGGCTTTGCAACTTAAAGGAGCCCTTACCTTCCGGCACTATTTTATTACAACTACTGTTTACATCTCCCAATACATCCTAAGTATTTCCATTATTAAGTTTGGACAAATCATTTGCCTGGGGTTCAAGGTAGTATGCCATTGAAACATGATCCTACTGTTGATCTTATTACTGCCAAACCAAACAAGCAGAAATCAATTTCAGCAGGAAAGGTAAAGGAAGAAAAAAAAGAAGAGGAAATTAGATCAAAACGATTGGGGGTGGTGTTTGCAGCTGTGGGTGCAGGAGAGAGGTGGGGCTAAGAGGTATATATGCCACGAGTGTTTGTTCACTGCCCAAACAAGTCGACAAATAGTGAACGGTAATTTCTAAAGCATTAATATATTGAACCTCTCTACAGCACCGCTAACTCCCACCTCCTGCCCCGGAGGTGAATCAGACACCTTGAATTACAGTTTTTTTTTTGTATTCATCACATACTGAGCTTGGTTTTGAAGACTCACTCCGCACTGTGAGAAAGTATGTTCCAGCTGCTTTGGCACTAACAACGCCTCAAGTCTGATTACTTGACAGTTTAAAGGTTTTATACATCGGTTTTTCATTTAATAGATTGACTTAATGGAGTGTTAATGGCAATGCGGATGCTGTTTCTCTAGACTGTACATCCTGTATTTTCTTTACTTGTTACTGGGAAGAATGTACACAGTTAATTAAACATGAAACAAAGGTCTTATATCCAAATATCGCAAAGTATTTGGGTTCAGCTTTCACTCTGATTTTGCAAGAAGGTTAGATTGGGAACTTAAAGCTCCCATATCATGCTCAGATTCATGTTTGTACCTGTGTTTTGGGTTTCTACTAGAACATGTTTGCATGCTTTAACAAAAAAAAAAAATTTCACTCATAATGTCAGTCTGAGATATAGATATATATATATATATATATATATATATATATATATATATATATATATATATATATATATATATATATATATATATATATATATATACACACACCTATTCACCGCCCGTCTGAAACACTCTGTATTAGTGCCCTGTCTCTTTAGCCCATTGTGCCCATTCTGCCTTGATTGGTCAGTATTTCCGGGTCTTGCACATTTGCGCTCTCATCATCTCTGCACCGTCATTGCAGCCGGGGTAGGACTGTGCTGGGACTGTTCTGGGACAGCACGTTTTACCTCTTTACAATTTAGGAATATGGTCCAAACGGCTCATTTAAGGGCCCAGTTTATGAATAATTACTGTGTACATTTCTTTGTGGATTGACAGTTTTGTTATTTTATGTATTTAGTATTTGTACACTTTACCCTGCTTTATAATCACAAAAAGACATGGACATCTGACCTCAAATATCTAGTTTGTGTTACCTTTCTTTAAAAATCATCCTAAAAAACAAAGGTAAGTTAATGTACAGTGCTTTATTCCAACTGGACACTAGTACATTTGTCTATCCCAGCAGAGCAGGGACCTATCCCAGGAGAACTTGCACCCATGGAAAAAATGGATGAGAAAAGGAGGTAATAAATTAGTCCTGGGAGGAAATGCAAAGCAGCGGTTCTGGCAGCATGCCACTTGGAACCCCTATAAAACAGCAACATGCATTGTCTCTCTCCTATATTCCTCTCCTTTGGTTGCAATGAAGGGGAGAGGAAAGCAGGACAATGCATTAACAGCATTAATTACAGATGTCATGAAAAGCAACGTTTCACAGGTTCGACCACCACCTTGTCGTCCACAACCTCCCCCTTTTCTTACGTCCTCCACCTTCTTGTTTGTCCACGCAGTGGAGGACAGTTCACAAATACCCCTACTAATTGCACGCAGTATGTTTGTGGGCAAATATGCATGCACACAGGCTTGTGTGCTCAACTGCAAATGCACACAAACACACTTGCACAAACACAAAAAACGCAAATACTTTGTAGTATTGAAACAGATTAATCCGCTCAACATTTTAAAGAAAGTTGACAGTGTTTGCAGCATGAGAATCTTTGTTTATGTATTTGGGCTTGGGTGCAGATGTTTGCAGTGGATATTGATGTGAGTATGATCTGCCTATGATGAACGTGAACAGACAAGTTGATGTGAGAATTCCATTGCAAACTTATTTCTAAGCTTATTACATTAATATTACAAAACAAAGTGTGCCATTTGCATTCTGCTTTTACATGGTTAAACCCATGGTGCAGAGCCTGTTACCAACATATGGCATATTCCTTAAAGATCATACATATTTCAAATATGTTAATATGGTGCGGAATAGATGCAGTGTGAGGTTACAAAACGCACATTAGAAAGACATGAATTAATCTCATGAAAAATGCAAACCTGTCTAATTATTCTTTGGGACAATCGTCAATTGCAAAACAGCTTCTCGCTTCAAAAAGCGAGAACAAATAGTCAAGGGGGAAAATGCTGGCTCCTCTTCTGCATCTGCATTTTTGTGTTAAACTCTGCAATGTTTATATCACTGGTCAGTCATGCAGGTTGGTCGAAACCAAGCAGAACTCCCAGGGACTTTCGCCCTCTTACATCATGTAGTGGAGACAGCAATGAGTGAATAAGCGCTTTCTCTCTGTATGCTAATCCTTGGGAATGTGCAGGGGCCCCTAATGTTACACACAGTTGATTTTCCAGCTTTTCTGCTTTAAATAGCTCTGTGAGTGGGACAAGGATCACTAGCATGCTCCTGAAACATGCACACGCACAGTCGTGAACATGAGTACACACACATGGACAAAAAGTTGGTGACAAGGTTGGTGTGAGCACCGTGGCACATGAGAAAACCTGTTAACACAGGCGGTAAGACTCCTTTACCTAGACGAAAATGCCTTTCGATTTTTTACTGGTCATTCATCATTAACCGAATTATGATTCATAATCTTTCATTTTAAGAGAGTTAAATCATTCCTGTGGAACTAATTTTGAATGTATCTTACTGGTTTTTGTCCAGGGAACAATGCAACATTTTTTAAAAAGTGTTTCAGAGCGAGTCCCACTCTTCTGACGGCGCTCGGCTATAGCCTACAGTGGTTTTCCTAATATGCTCCGCATCACAAATGTTGTAAAGAATATTGTCGGTTGCAAAATGCAACACAAATAATTTGCTGGGATGTAGAGCATGTCCATAGTGGGTCAAGTTGGTGATCTGAGGACGGATAAGGTGATGTACGCAGCATAACTGATAGGCTGGGAAGAAAAACAATACCGCTCCAGGTAGGCTAGCATCTGGAAATGAAAATGAATCTACTGTATAGTCAGGGCCGCAATATCATCTCCCGACGTATGTTTAACTTCCTGTAAAGTAATACAATTTCTTCAGCAACAGAAAAAAAGAACAAGGAAATGCCATGTTTTGAGAAAAATGTGTTATAGTCTGCCTAACACAACTAATAAACCAATGCTGTTCTTGTTTTTACGGAGACAAACTTCTATAAAATGTGCCTGATACCATAGTAACGGACTCTGAGGTTAAGATATGTCTCTTTCTGAATTGGGCTGGAGTTCTCCTTCAAGCTCAGGTTTGAGTAACCTCCCTTTTCTGAAACAGAAAACACAGAGATTCCCTCATCTCAGGTTTAACAGACTCAGAGTTTTCACCTAACCTGATTTCTGAGACTACGTTTACACGTGGCCGACTGTTTTCCTGTACAGACATTTCAACCTCTCCTGTTTAAAAAATAACATTGTGCACACTTGTCAGTTTTCAAAAAAATGTACAAGTACCTGTGTATGTATGCCGTCAATAGCATGCCAAACCTGTAAATGGCAGTGTAACGAAAAGCTCAAGCCCACGTCAGCCAATCGGAATCTTGATATAGCAACAACAGCAACGAAAACTTCTTCTCTTTTCTCTTCCTCACTTCCTCGGCTTCCATAACCTCCATTTGTCTGAGTTTACATGCAAACGTGCAAACAAAGATGTCAAAAATCTCCACTCTAGCCGGAGATTTTAGACAGACTTGTTTTTATCGGTGCGTGTGAACAGGCACAAACGAAGGGAAATGTCTTTGCTTTTCAAAATAACCATGGACCTATGAACAGAGCCTGAAACGGACCTGTCTGTGTTGTGTGCCAGTCATCGGGGTCCAGCACGCTACTGCATACAGCATGAAGGCAGGGTGTAATTATTCCAACACGCACCAGCTTAGTCAATTATCACACCTGACACTGCTCTCATGACCCATCCCCACACCTGTCTCCCCTGCAGCTGATTGTAAACCACGCCCATCTCCACAAAGATAAATAGCCTACAGAACTCAAAAAGAAGTTACACTCAGCCCCACACTAATGGCTCAAATGCTTGTTCCAAGGATTGACCTCAAACAGGTCGGAACTGACGTTGAAATAAATTGTCAAATATGGTGTATAGCAAAGCTGTATGCCTGTGGCACTAATTGCCTGTTATCTTCGCAGAAAGCTAAAGTCTGGCTTTAATTGCATATGCTGTTTGATATGTGTGAAATTATCAAGGCAGTCGACCTATCTGTCTGAATCTGTCACTCACAGCGGTCAGTAAAGATGAAGGCATGTCAACATATGCTTCACCAGAGAGAAACAACACAAATGTTCCTCTTGTGTTCACAACTAACAAATCATAAAAAAGGGCGCTACCTTTATTTATTTTTTGGACAACACACAACTTTTAGGCATTTGTGCTATATACTGTTCTTTTACACCAACAGCTAAATAAAACAAAGCACCAACTTGTCAAGCTAATGTATCTCTCTACACTCAAGTCAAAACATATTTATCTTCAAACTTTAAAGAACAGCTGCATTTCATCAAACGGGAGCTTGGCCCTAAATACAGCGGTCTCACCACTCCTTTACCACTCACAAATCTAAGAGAAGACAGCCTTTCTTTGATGCTAGACATCTCAAACGGCAAACATAATACTGACTGCAAAGTGTGAATATTTGTATCTTTTTTTTTCCTTCCTCTTATCTTTTTTTCTGCCTGCCCTGCTGTCTGCCTGTGTTGTTTTGAAGCAGTGAATAGATTTAAAAGATGCAGAATGACAAGACAAAGAGCTGGGTAATAGCCCCGGGCTCTTGTGCTTTAAGTCATGCCATTTCCTTGCATGGCAGGCAGCCCTAAATAAGTTACTTATAAGCATTTATTGATGCACAAGTGTGGCATCTGTTCCTAGGCTGCGGTTCTGGATGTAATTAGCTCAGAACCTTGCACACTTCAATCAAGCAACACATTAAGAGATGCAACTCCCCCACACCCCATCCCCTTCAATGTTTTTTACTCATTCCCTCTTTCAATCTCTCTCGCTTGGGTGTTTTACTCCTTCACTCTGCGTGGAATCCTCCATGCACAGTAATTACTCCACGATAACCTCCATCATCATTATCGTTATCCTCTCCAGTGTTCAGCTAGCATAGTGGGGATGCTTAGCTGTAAAGCAAGGGAGGTGCTGCCGTAGTGTGTTGACTCGTTTTTGATGACATCATCAGTGGTAAAGGGACACCAAACAATCAAATAGGCACATACAATCAATCGCTGGTTCAGGCGTGAGGAATTCCGCAGAGCCAGATTTAAAACAACCCCTGAAATTCTTTTAATAGGGTTTGTTTCACTGTGCAGGGATTGCTTTGTTGCCCTGTGTGTGCATACACAGACACACTGTGTGTGTGTTTGTCCCTGTGTGTCCGTGTGCATGTACTTAGGCACGGCGCAAAGAGGAATTAAATTTGATTAATTTCAGACGGATTTTGAAAATATAAACTATTCATTTTGTTGCGTACAACACAAGAGAAGGTTTAAACCTAGCCCAGGGGTAGATTTGTGCTACCTTTGTGCTGAGTCTTCTTTGATATTACTGAAGGCTTTTTATTGAGCTCTTGACATGATAGATAAACCGTACAGTGGATTGAATGGCCTTCCTCTGCAGCACCCAGTAAATGCCATTTGCCATTAACAATGCTGCAGCGGGGTACATAAACCATTAATATAACCTTTATGACCATGCGGTCTAGCTGAGCCTGTCTCCTATAAGCAGCTCCTCTTCTGATGGACATATTAGCTGAGGCCTCCTCTCAATACCACAAAAAGACAAATTTAATTGCACCAAACAGATGAGATGACAGACATTAGCTTTTTAAAGGCTGTCGTAAAATGGAGACAGAATGAAAAACATAAGAACTAGTACACCTATCTCCTGCAAACTCAGCCAATGAAAATGCTACCTCACCATGGAGATAAAAAAAAGCATCGTATTGTTTCTATGTGGTCTGACAAAGCCAGGAACAAGCAATGAGGAGTCTATAACCAGCTGTGTTGGTTTAATTGACGGGACAGTACTGGTGCCTCTTCCAAGCCAGGGGTGTGGAGAGGGTGGAGAGTGACAGGCGATCAGTCACAAGATGAGTGGGCCCAGTACGGAGACCTGTGGGGTGCCACAGACCCTCGGCCACTCCAACAGGGCCTGGCCATTGATCATCATTGGGGGCCTATCGAGGAAGGGATGTGACTAAAGCAGGCATGCGTGAAACAATGGTCCATAGTTTGGCCGACGTGCTTAAGCAGCTGGGCGTCATTGCCTTTAATAGAAGGGGTAGACTCCCTCTATATGGTCAACAAAGCATTGTCTGTTTCCCCCCACAGACAGAAAAGGTGGTTTTCTGCGAAGGGCTGGACCGACTATCATGTGGTGGCTTTTTACCCCTCAGCCAGCAGTCTCCATCAGCTGAATGGACTTTGTGGCTGACATGGTCTATATGTTTGTGTGTGGTTGGAAGGGGGAAACTGCAAAGGAAGAAAGCTGCCCATTGAGTCACATAGCAAGGGGGGTACACACACAGCATATCACAAGGGAGCATCTGGTAGGAGGAATGTGTACATGATGTCAAATGATAGTCCAAAGATAGGCCTCCCTTCATAAAAACCGGCAAGGGTGATAAAGGGCATCCCTGACAAGAAGAGTCAAGATGAAGAGAATTGTTTGTGTTGCCTTGTTGAAGAGTTTTCTTAACAGGGTTTGTTGGCGTCGCAAACGCAAGATTGGGGGGGCTTGCCGTCTCCTGACACAGGAGTAGGAATGTTTCCACGACCAAGTAAACTGTCTGACTCAAATTGTGCGGTTAGTTTAAGGAACAGACAACACAATAATGTCTTCCCCTCCCATTCCCTTCAACATCCACACCAAGTATGTCTGTTTGGAAAGATAAAAAAGTTTTGAAGAGCATGCGTGCAAATCCTCCTTGATCCGTTCCCTGAATGCACACTTATTCTCAGTGTAAGCCAAGGCATGTTCGGGCACATGGGAGCATCTAAGAATCTTGTAAACACCTGCTATAATGCGCTGCAGTTGGAGTATGGGTATCAAATCTCCACCTGTTTATGCACAGGTATCAGGGAAGATAAGACCTTATTTAATAAGTGTCTTTAGTGTACTATAAAAAGGTGTGTATCTGATGTGTTTATCTGTTATTATGCAGCAGGATAGCCATGGTGAGGTTATCCTTAAGGTCCAAGCCCCTGAATCAGGAATAATCCTGTCACACCGGCAGAACCAATTACGTATCAATACTTAATTATTACATTATGTAGAGATATGTCTGGTATTGCTACCAGTACTGTCTTATTTATGTCTACTATTTTTAGTGGCTTAAATCTTGAACCTCTAAAACAGTAGTTGAATATCGAAGGAATTAAATCCACATTGGATGATTCTGACAGTCTTTCCCAAACCATAACCAACACATAGTTGCCATGTGCAGATATTTTAGAAAGCAAGAATTTAAAAGAAATTGGCATGGGAACCTAATTAATCATCTAATATTGATGTTCTTGTCTGGCCATATGGTTGTTCTTTTGGGAGAAAATGTATATTTTCTTATCTGCAATTGTGGGTGGCGAGTTTGATTAGGTTGCATGGTTGTCACACTGCCACGTGTAAGCTGTTCACAGCCCTAAATACAATGCTAAGATTAATAACATTTTATAAGATATTTCATTGGAGAATTAGAATTGGCAATGTTCCCAAACCCTGGCAATAAATGGCTGTGGTCCCAGCCACCAGCCACAGAGCTTCATATAGACCAAGTGGAAGCAGGCAATAGAGGATCAAGCAGCCATTTATCATGCACTTGTCAGATCTTGACCTCCTTACCATTAGCAGGCAGATGTTGTCCAGCATTCATATGCACTCTGTGTCTGTCAGAATACGCCAGGACGACCAATCAGTTTGTATGTGGACATAACCCCCCCCCCCCACACACACACACACACACATGCACGCACGCAAAATTGTGTTTGTTGGTAGGGACAGATCCTGGGTAAGGTATAGTTTATAGTGGTTGTGGGCAAGTCACAGGGGAATGCTCACCACAGCTCTGAAAGCCCTCTTTGGGTGACCTTTCCACCAATCTTTCAGCCGCTCCAACCCCCTGGCGGACAGAGATCTTCCCAAGGGGGGTCCTCCTTCAAGCCACCTGAGTATTACCTGTTGACTGAGCTGTCACAGTATGCTACCTGCACTGGGGAGATACAGCACACACACATTAACACACTTCCATACACACTGTGCTGGTGACACCCTGAGGGAGCGTTGTGCCAGGGGGGCATGAGGCTTCCAGGGGACCCAGCAGCTCTGGGGAAGAAGAGCATACCATTAGTTAGGAGATGGCCATGTGTTGGCTGTGACATAATCAAGATAGCAGAAGCAAACAAACTATGTCTTAGGATGATACATGTAGGAAGAAGTTGCAAGTAATTAGCATTTATTATGAGTCCCCATAAGAAAAAACAGAAAATTATTTATTTCGCATTTTTTTCAGATAAATTGGAGTTTCTATTTTAACAGAGGCTTATAGTTGCACAGAGCTGAATGATAATGTTTGTTCGTTGTAAGTAAGATTAAGTCAGCAATTCAGCAGATCACTTCAAATGAAAATATTAAAAATAAATGTAATATTAGTGGAAACTGTGAGGATGTCCAGGTTTTTCTGATGAGACAAGTCTATTTGAATAAATTTAAAGTCACCATTTTGGAAAAAAAACAAAGGGTGGTTGTGATTTAATTTACATCAAAATGACACTGACACCAACCATTTAAAGAATGGCTATTCATTTCTGAAAGTTGTCTGTGTACAAAGAAGGCAATGCTCATAACAACAACTTTGTTTTCTAGGAAATGTAGCTAAATTATATACCGGTTGGTCTTGAAACAATCTGCTCACCCTGACCCCCACCCTCTCCATCATCGTCAATGCTCCACACATCCCTGCCTTTTCTTCCGCTGTCCTATATTGTGATATATTGATGAAACAACTACTTGGCAGCTAATTTAATGTTTAGCACGTCTGCGTGCATCCTTGCATTTAGACTACTTTACTTTGTTTAGTTAAACTGTCTTTCATCACCTTGTACATTCAGATCACAAGGGCTCTGCTAGCATCTCTTCACACCCTCAGCCCCCATCCTGAAAAAATGTGACATAGGGCACATAGGGGCTTTAGGGTCATTAAAAAAGCCCAAGTGAATCATTAGCTTGGTTTGGTGCCAGCCAGGGCTAACTCATTAGCTTCGTCAATGATTTGCCCTCCAGACCTCTGTTTTAAATACATCAGAAATGTACCATGCAGCTAGGTTTTTAAATGAGAATTGCATTTCATGGCTCGCTATAACCTCACTAGCCAGTTTTGGCCACAGTCCTGCTGAGCTACACTCGGCCTGGCTGTGGCAAAGTGGCAGATGAAGTCTTTTGTCCCAACTTGTTACGCCCCCAATGTGCTGGCTTGTGCTATAAAGGGAAGTTAGACGTCCTAGGGCCACTGTAACTTTATTAAGCACAATGCCAACCCTATGTAGCGCCAAAGACAGGGCAGGAGGGAGTTGAGGTGGACAAAGCAAACCATTGTGGATGAGGTTGGAGGAGTGATGTTGAGAACCACATGCTCTTTTCCCACACTTATCAGTTGGGGCCAGCATCCGAAAATAACAGCTGATGGCTAATAACAGCAAAAGGCAGCAGGAAGTAACAGTTTTGATAAAGTGAGCATGTCACTGTTCTGTGTGTGTGTAATCCTATTATAACTCAATAATAGTCCGTATTATTTGCATGTTCCTGAACTGATATCATAAGTCTAGCAAATATTGGGCCTCATAGAAAGAGGAGATGTAGTAGATGTTTTCATGCTCAATTTAGCCTAAGGACAGTAAATAAAGTCACCTTTATGGTTTGATGATGCTTTTGCATCTCCTGTAAATAATATTCAACACTGTGATACGTTTTTTTAACTTTCTGCCAATTTGTTTTTAAGGGGTGAAGGATTCAGAGAAATACAAAGAAAAAGAGGCAAAGGTCAGTGGTTGATTTTTATTTCTTAGTTTTTAACATTTTAACACCCACTGTTAACTCATGTGCAACTTTTACAAACTCCTGTAGTAGTGTAAAGAGTTATATAAATAGGAACATGTTTTAAATCAATAACCCACCTTTTTAGTCTATTGGAAAAAAAGAAGGCCCTTTTGTAAAAAAAAGTCCAGGTATAATGCCTGGAGAGAGAGAGAGAGAGAGAGAGAATATAACTGAAACCCTATCAAAAAGGGTTAATTAAGGGAACATACTGAAATTAACCATTATTTGCCACATCTGTTTGATTTAAAAACCAAAGAAAGTAGTGATGGAGGTATGAAATTACACAAATGGCTGATAATTTAGGTGACACAAAATGAAGCACAGTGGACTCAATACATACTAAAAATGTAGGCTTCATGTTAAAGTATTCTGCTGACACACTTTTTTGCACAGTACATTTGCACAGAAAGAAGTTGTTGTTGCAAAGAAACAGTGTGCTGAAAGGTTGTACCCTGGCGCGTAGCACTGCCCAGCGAGGTCTCTAGACAGCGGAGGAGATAGAGACGCAGAAAACAATCTTCTGCCTGTTTTTGCTTTACCTCTTCTGACATGGCCTGACCCCGCCATCGATCTCCCCTTCGCACAATGGGCTTCCTCCTGAAAAGCAAACTGTGTGTGTGTGTATTTGTGTGTCCTTTCCTGGCAACATATTTTGTTCTGACCAACATGCCCAAAACTCTCCAGGACAAGTCTCCAAGGTGTTTTCTGGGCTAATGCAGATATTCATGAAATGTTGCTACAGCATGGACATTGTATTATCATGCTGATATAGTTTTGTCTCAACAATTTGGTCAAACTGTAAATAGAAAATGGTGAGGACATGTGAGGCAATCATTTTTAATGATTAGTAGTTATCACCTGAGCGGTTTCCTGTTTAATTTTCTGTTTTATTTACCCATCACCCATTTACCAGCATGGAGAGCAGTGTGTATGCTTGTCAACATCAACAATCATCATACCACACACACATGCAAACAGTCACGCAGGCTTGTGTGCACACAAACACCGCCCACCCGTCTTATCTTTTGAAGATATTTTTTGGGGCATTTTTAGCCTTTATTTTTACAAGACAGCTGAAGATATGAAAGGGAAGAGAGAGAAGGAATGACATGCAGCAAAGGGCGTCAGATCGGAGTTGAACCTGGGCCCTCTGCGTCGAGGAGTAAACCTCTACACATGAACGGCCTCTCTACCAACAGAGCTATCTGGCCGCCCCACTTGTCTTATCTTACACTGCTTGTTAGAAGTAAATACAATACAGTAAGTAAACCTGGAGCCCTGCCAAAAATGAGAGAGAAAAAAATCTAAATGAAGAGAGGAAGGAAATGAAATGAAATTGGGAGAGGGCGAGGAGAAAGGGATGGAGAGGGAGCTGTTTGGGCCCAGAAAGTGACTTGAGATAAAAATAACTAGTCACACGACACAGAACAGATCTGGGCGCTGCTTCTCTTGCCCCAGGGCCCGGCCTGCCCAGCCACCACTGAGAGAGAGAGAGAGAGAGAGAGAGAGAGAGACAGAGAGACAGAGAGAGAGAGAGAGGAGGGGAGGGTGAAAGAGAGGAGGGGGGAAGAAAATGAGAGAGGTTTTTTGGGGATGGATGGATGAAGGACTGGAAAAAGTGAACAAGGGAGCAGGTGGTGCTAAAGGGCAAAAACCTGTAAAACCCACAGAGGGAGGTCGAAAGGGGGAAACAAGTACAGGGGTGATTGGAGGGGTACGGGGGAGAGACAGTGTGCGAAGACTGGGGGACAGAAAGTATGAAGGATAGAGAAATGGAAGGGTTGCATACCATAGGAAAAAGAAAAGGACTAGAGAGTGTGTGAGAGAAAGAAAAACAGAAAGACAGAAATTAGAGGGTGTTGTTTGATGTATGGGCTCTTGCTTACTATTGGAAGACCCCCTGACTACGCTGCCAGCAAACTAAAAACATTTTTTGTGACTAATTGGAAAAAAGCGGACTATTATAAACCGACTGCACAAAAGCCAGTGCATCCAGTATTATAAATACTAAATGAGTACCATAGAATGAGTTGCAAATAGCTGGCAAGGGGATAAAAACAAGGTAGCAGTGTTCAAAGCTCTTAATGTGTATTCAACCGAATGATTTGAAGTCCGTGGGTCAACTTCTGGTTTCTGAGAACATGTTTGCACAAACTCAAACTGACAAATACTCATCATTGACTGGTAAGTCTGTAAGCTTTTGGTTTTGGCAAGGCATTGTGATGTCAGCCACAGACTTACAGACTTATGCTGCCACTGAAATGCAAAGTAGTTCAATGACATTTTGGATTTGGGTGCTTAAAACATCCAAAACACACATTAAACTCTCTTACATCTCTTTCCAGAAATGTATCTTGTTGCTAAATATGATACAACCTCACTGCCAAACATTCTTGGTTACTGCAATACAACTAATATAATAACTACAGTTTCAAGTACAACGGCCAATGTAGATCTGATAACCCCAAGGGGGTAAGCCAGCCTCGACATAGCGTACCTCCTATGGAGCCATTTTGAGGCTATCAAGCCATCACCTGCCATTAGCATCCCATTGATTGCCATTCATTTTGGGGCGATTGCAAATAACTTTACATCTGAAGCGTTTAAAGACTCTATTTGTCCATTGTTTAATTCTAAAGAAACACAACAATGTAAATTATTGTATATTACATTGCATCTCACAATATGGCTCCGTAGCAGAAGTTTTTGTAAAAATAGGCAAACTATTGTGTCATAACCACGCGACTTACTGTTGCATAGTAGAGGAATTACCAAGCAGCACAGCTTGCAGGCAGTTTTGACTTACATTAGCTGTAAAGGTTTGATTACTAATATTAACTAGCATTTTAGTTAGCAACATTTAGCCTGTGCCTATGTTCTCCCCTTACACATACCTACACTCTCCGTCTTTGCAAGATTGTGTATGATTCTCTTGGCACAGCTACCAGAAAACTCACAACTTTCAGACAGGTTGCCCACATCACATCTACAGTACGTTGTCAAGCTCATATGGAGTCTGCCCAGTAACGCTCAGCCATCACCGGAAAAGTGCTTCTAATAGCCTTCACTGGTCTCCGTGGAAATCAACAGTGTCACATTGTCCATTTCTTATACTGTATATTGAAAACCCCGCCAAATAAAACAGAAACTATCTGCATGGAGTGGGAAAACATGCTTTTTGGCCGTTTAAAGAAGAGAAATTCCTATCTAAATAAACCGCCAACATCTCTTACAGTAGAGTTTCCGGCAGCTGTCCTTGGTGAATGTTGCATCTGATAATTTCATTGTAACTCTTGTGAATCAGCAGAGGGTGTCGTCAGCTCTCAGGACATCCCACAACTCAATCAATAGCCATCACTGAGGGGGATCTCGTTTTAAAGTCCCTATCAAGCAGCTGGAGCAAAACATCTTCAGTCCCGCCTCTGCGACTGTGTAAAAAACGTTTTATTCTCTCTGTCAATGTGCAACTGACTGACAACACCGTGTTTCCATCCTGGCACCATATGCCCTGCATGCTGCTTAACAACCTCGTCAGTGGAGTCTGCAAAGGACCATAAAAAATAGGCGACCACGGATAACGCCTGATGGCCATTCTTGGCATCAGGAGGGGGGTCCCCTCCTCCTGAAGCAGGGCTAATTACCCGACAGGCTTATCTAATGATACCCTATCCCTCTCTTTCTGTCTATCTCTCTCTCTCTGTCAGCCTGGGCCCCCCTTAGACACTTCTCCCTGCACGCTGACATTGTTTTCTATTATTATTCAGGCACCGATGCCTCTGAAGTAGTAAAAAGCCTGTTGACCATTCAGTGGCCAGTGAAGAGGAGAGCTGGGGCTGCAGATAATTAAAAGTTCCCCAGGTCTCTGGCCCTCAGGGGTGAAACGGAGGGGAGGAGCTGGGGGTGTGAGGGGCTGAAACAGGGGCCCTCAGTAGTAGTGGTGGACAGGTCGCTCTTTTGGGTAGCTGCACCAGCACAACAGCTCTTAGATTCAGTCTGATTAGTTTTTTAAGCCATGTGATCCTAACCCATAATTGACAATATGCTAAATTCTGAAGTGTAGCGTAGTGATAAGGTTCTACAGATAAAACCTGATCTATACCTGCAGAAAATGTAAGGAAAAAAACATCACAGCTACACTGAAACAAAGCATTAGAGAAGATATCCGCACAATAAAATGTAAAAAACCCAAAACAAAACAAAAACAGAGCAAAACAATACAGATCTCATGGATTATCAGTTTTGCGCCCTCTGGTTCTTGCAAGCTTTTGGCTAATGTGCGCATCACTTATCTTTTACAGCCTGTTATTGTTAATCTGACTGTGACTCTAATATGAAAATTAAATACGTTGGTTTTGGATCTTTCATTTTGACAACAAGCTTTGCATGTCTTTGTTTTTCTCCTTGCACTGTGTGTATTTTTTGATAGCATCAACGTTTTATGACATTTCAACGTCTCTTATGTTAGTGTTATATTTACATATTTACATCGTGACTAATACAATGTTTGTTGTTCTCATTTTGTTATACAAGTTACTCAATCCCCCAACACACAACACAGTGAAGCAAGGACTGTGGCCACAGAGCCCTTCGTCTCTGATCGATCAGCTGATTAACCCTTATTACTGATTGGCTCTGAGCCGATTGCATCCCATCATCAAGAAATCACCCCTAGCCCCGAGGCTTGTGTGTGGATATATGTGTGTTTGTGTGTGTGTGTGTGTGTGTATTTATGTGAGGATATATGATGGGGGCTGTCACAGCTCACTCGATTACTGGGAGGTGATGAGGGGGAGGGTTTGACCATCACGACATCCAAACACACACACACACACACTCACACGCACACACGCACACACGCACACACACACACACACACACACAAACACACACACACACACACACACAGATATGCACACACTATCTAGGGTTAAATAGGTGTAAACAGAGAGCTAGAAATCACATTGCAGAAGATTTCTTTTGCAACAATCTCCATTGGCAGGCCACTCTTCCTCACACTTCCTCCCTCTCTTTCTTCCCGCCCTCCTTCCCCTCCTCCTTTTTTAGGAGGCAGATTTAAGCTGGGTCAAGCAGAAACGCTAGCCCAGTTTCCGCTGCTATGGCCGATAAGGCATTGTACCTTGGCCCAGTAAACAATGGGATGCCATCTGGCCATTATTGAGAGCACAGCGTGAGGAGAGAGCGAGGGAGAAAGAGAGAGAGAGGACCCATTAGTGGGTCCAATGTGAGGGCAACTTGAAACACATAAATGGGAGAGCTCCTCAGCGAGGAGTCAAGCAAGTTGCTGTTACATTTGGGCAATGAAGAATGAGGAGGCTTAACATAAATATGTGATGTTTTTAGCTGATTTCACTGAGCACTCATTTGGACAAAAATAAATAAATCTAGAAATACTATAAAAACTAGATCTTGTAGGGTCACTCTCTATGATGGTCTCAACATAAACCTAAAACTTTCCAAAACCCATTCATAAATAAGGATTCCTAATACCCTCAATTCTGTGGGCCTCTGAGGTTTAGTCAGCTAAAGAGGTGGACATAAGTATAGCCTGGGGCGTTACAGCCGTGACCCCAGAAGGACCACTACAAAATGTCCCCCGGAGGGTCAATTATATCAGTAGGTAACATTCAGATGGAACATTAAAGTCAAAAATCTTCCATCACAATAATTACAGACACATTAACATTAAAAAGTCTCATAGTAGTCTAACGAGAGAACAGTTCTTTGTGGTTTGTGATGGTTACATGGCCCATTCTGTAAACTAAGTGAGTTAGTGTCAGCTGTGAATTAATACATTTGAAATATTACAGGGCAATATGAATGAAAACAAACATTTCATTGGCTGCTGAAATAAAGCACTTTAGTCTCATAAGAAACACAAATTTGTCTATATTGTCAGGTAAAAGTGTATCACAACTTTTTGTCTCATATTTTCAGTGACGGAACTCAAATTTATAAATCCATTTTTAAAGGGTATTTCCCATAATAATGTGAAGACTCATGTTTAGACCCTTGATCACTTGTACACCCCCGCCCCCTTCTCTGTCTCCCTCTCTCTGTACCCATTGTCTGTATTCCTTGAGTCTTCTATCCATAGTCTATGTAACTCCATTTTGCAAACACACACACACACACACACACGCACACACACACACACACGCACACACACACACACACGCACACACACACACACACACAGGAAACAACTTGAAATGGTAGCTTCACAGCTTCTTATCAGGGTGAAGGGGTAACAGGTACAAATGTCGGCTTTTTAGATTGCACTGTGCAGTGCAGTCCCGGCACTCTGGGGACCCTGTGGAAGTGCTGCAAAGGAACTGATCCAAAAACGCTTGTGTGTAAGTGTGAGAGAGTGTAGTGTGCGCACTTGAGTGAGTGTGCAAGCACATTCATGCATATTACAGATGTATTCTTAAGTATGCTAATGTATTGTCACACACATGCATAAACCTTTTGGACATTTGTGTATATGTATAAGTGTGTGTGCATGTGCATACATGCTTTAGTGTGCATTGGACTGACTGTGGGGGGCCGTACACACATCTCAGTTCCATCCCTTAGGCGAATAAGCTCTTCCAGAGTGTTTTCACTAAACAATCTATTTCTTGCTTAGGTTGTAACTCTTCCAAAAAAGTGTTGTTTTGTGCTGCTAAAATGTGACAGGGTGTAGTACATGCTTGAATCACGCCACGCGTTGACAAGGAAGCAGTTGTGAGTAGAATTGTAACAATGTTAAGCTGTGTGGCACTGTAGAGGAGCATGCATGCACACAATAGGGTAGAGATTTCAAAAGCTAAGTTGGCAGTCAGCATTCAGCGGACTTCATGTGGCCAGAAGTCATATAACTTTCAATCCAAATTCAAGAACAATGCAATTTGACGAGAAAACAAATAAGGAGCTTACTTGTCACCCTTATTTTCATCTGTAAGTGTAAAGCACAAGTATGCTAGTTGCTTAAGCCGGATGAGTAGATATTCAGGGAGAAAGCGATTGAAAAGGGGGCGAAATATGTGTTGGGACTAAAAAAGACGGACTGACAGAGAAAGGGTGGAGAGACAGAGAGCCTAAGGGAGGATGGGGAAGGAGGGGGAAGTGGAGGGCTACCTGCTGCGAAACTTCAAAGTCCAAGCTGTCACCTACATTATTTGACCTTTCACCTCCTACAAACCCCATCATCATATTATTGTCCCAGTGTGTTATATGTGTGAACCACTCTCTGGTAAAGAGAGAAAAACTGTAACTCTATCATAGAAGAAAACTAGACTTTGGAGAGGACAGGAAGAGGACAGAGGTGTGCCTCATCCTTCTATAGATTTACATTCCTTTATCTCTCTCTCTCTCTCTCTCTCTCTCTATCTCTCCCTCTCTCTCTCTATCTCTCCCTCTCTCTCTCTCTCTCTCTCTCTGTGTGTCTGGGCTTTTCTTTTGCTCTATTTTCTCTCTCTCTCTCTCAATCTCCTTCTATCTATCTTCTCGTGACGGTGGTAAAGAGAAGATGCCTTAAAATGATTAGAGTTAAATAAACGGAGGCCTCAGGGCCTGGAGACAGAGCTGATGTGAAATCAGATGCTATCAGTCAGGTGAAGCCTGGCTCACCTGGCTCCACAACAACATAAATAACTGCCATGCCTGATGCTAAATTATCAGGATTTACATACTCTTTTTAACCGGAACATGAAACCAAGAAAATTTGAGAAAAAAAAAAAATGAGAGGAGGCAGCTCGGAGTACAACTCCTAACACAGACACTAAAAGAAGAAAATCCAGTGTAAAGATATGTGAGTATCTTTGCTTAGATTCTAACCTCCCTTCACCACACACTTACCCTGTCATATGCAGAAAATACACCATCACCGCTGATCTGATCAACTTTTCGTCCAGCTTATCAGTGCTAACAATATGTGGACAGATTACCATAAGTGAAATCTTCAGCAATGCTTTAGTTTTCTCAAGCTCAGCTTACCGTAGAGATATTCCAAGATTGCTGATAAACTGATCAACAAAGACTATGCAGGCCGACAGGCAGCAGAGCCAGTTATACGTCTAGGGCCATCAGTGTGAGATACAGCAAAGGCAACTGAAGCGTTCCCCTGTCAACTGCACGCACGTGAATTTGTACAATGCAAACTAGAAATTAGCAAGAGATTCTTACAAAAACTGTACAAAATAAGCACATACTGAACCTTTCAGAGTGGTTTACAGTAAAACAAACTTTTGTACACACACATACACTTTAAAATACTTCCACTAACCGCAGTGCTTCTGTTTATGCTTCTGTTTAATCTCAGTTTTTGTAAGAAGGTAATCACTAATGATGTCTGTCATCATGCCTGGGTTGTTATCCATCCACTGTGTGTGTGTGTGTGTGTGTGTGTGTGTGTGTGTGTGTGTGTCTAAGGTCATGCCTGGATGGCTATCTATCTTTTTGTGTTACAGCGCCTTAGGGAAGATACTGAAATCTGATAAGCCAAGCAGGAGCGTAAATACCTGGCTACTTTAACATCACTGCAAAGGGGCCACACCTTGTTGGTGGTTTTATGTATGTGTGTGTGTGTGTGTGTGTGTGTGTGTGTGTGTGTGTGCTTGTGTGCGTGTGTCGGTGTGTATGTCTGTTTGTCAGTGTGTGCATGTAATTTGTAACATTTCTTGTGGCAGTAGAACTTTGCACCAAAATTGGTACATAAATATTTTGTCTGTGAGAAAGCATGAGTGAGACTTGATCCTATAACTGTTGTCTTTTGTTCTTTGGGTGATATTCATCAGTGAAGTCCACACCAGCACACCTGCCAAAAAGCAGTGTGTGTCCCTCTGCCATGATATCAACACTACTTCTTATTGTCTTACTACACTCTCGCTGTAACCAACTGACAGTCACATCAGTAAAAAGTGAGATATTGTGTCTTTTTCATTTTAAAGCAAGTTAAGTAGATTTGTAGAAATTGTGAAAGTTTTAAACCGCTTAATCCCCAGAGAAATACACACAGTCCGTATTCAGAAACTGTGCCTTTAAAGTAGCTGTCAGGACTTCTGTACGATTGGGAAGTCACAACTATACTATATATAAGTAGAAAGTGTTGCCACAATGCAGTTCCACTCCTTCCCCGGCTACAATGACAACGAAGAAAAACTGACCAATCAGAGCCGACTGGGCGTTTTTTGGGAGGGGGCTTAAAAAGAGAGAGGCACTAAAATGGAGCGTTTAAGACAGCGGGCGAATACGGATACATTCAGAGAGATAAAAAGATGTTATGTAGAAACCCAAAATACAATCATGAACCTAAATTGAGCATAGCATGGGACCTTTTTATTAATAAATCCTATTGGAAATGGACCATTCTCCATTCTCACTTTTGGCATCCACAGTGTTTGACATTGTACACGGTTAATATTAAAAGTATGTCTGATAATCTTTTGTATTTTATTTTGTACACTTTCAACACATTTTTTTTGCAACACTCCGCATCTTCAATTTCTGGTAACCGGATGCTGTACATCTGCCATATTGAAGTGACAGTAATGTACCCATCTTACATCACATGCTGTACATCATATACTTCTAATATGTTTGTGTATGTCTCAGTGGACATTTTTGTGGAAACTATATTGTTCATGATAAAGCTTCTTGGCACCTTGTGAGACTCAGAGCCCGATGGCTTGGACAAACAAACATGCGTCAGAAGCATGAACACCATAGCGTGTTGTTGTATCCAGATGGCAGTCAATGAGTAATGCTCATTATACTTTTTGAACAACTCTCCGTCTTTGTAAAGATACTTTTACCTCCTGACTACTCTGGCAGATCTGTTCAGTAGTGGACAGGGCATGACTGGTTACACTGGGGAGCTCGCCAATGGGAGTCGGAGCACAATCTATCCAAAGGCTATTGCCATGAATGAAAACAAAATCTTAGTCTTACACAAACATGTTTTATTTATTGCTGACAATACAAAGTAGATTGGTATTTCATTCTCTTTTATAGATGTGATTGAATTGGAAACGCAGGTGGTTTGTGCAGACCTGCGAGAAAAACCTGTGCCTGTATGTGCTGTACGTGTCCACACACACACACACACCCACACACACACACACACACACACACACACACACACACACACACACACATACACACACACACACACACAAACACACACACATACACACACAGTTAAGAGTGCAGGTCTTAGTGTGTGTATGGAAGTGTGTGTGTGATTGCGTGTCCAGGAAGTAAAATGCAGTGCTTTTTGGTTTATCCCCTGCTAAGTGTCTAAATCCAGGGGAGCAGGCTCGGGCAGGCTCTTAAGACAGAGACCTTTCTCATTCAATCATCATTGGACGCTTTGATGTGTGACCCCTGCTCCTCACGCTGGAACAGGACAAATTAACTGCTATGTGAGTTCAGAGAGTGTGTTTACAATAAAAATTACAATAAACACTCACAAATATACAAATGCATCCGTAGACTGTCCCGTGGATGCATAAGTAAGCAATCATGCATGCACACACACACACACACACACACACACACACACACAACAGGTATTCTCTTGACAGATGAATCCTGTTATTATATCTGCAGTCAGGTTGGTTTAACTGCCGGTGATTCACCTGGCTTGTTATTTGTTTGATATCACAAACATTAGCCAAATGAGGGTATCAGACATGTTGTGGAACTTCTATTCAAATCACCATCAAACTATTTAAATGGAAAATGCTTGGTTCCAACAAAAGAAGATGATGAGCAAAACCCTTAACTACAATGCGCTGCTGTTGCACCTTTGACTCTTTGTCAGTTAGAATCAACTCTACCTGCATGTATTAATGGCTCGCTCTACAATCCAATTCTCTGACCCTTCTCGGGTCAAAAAGTCAGATGACTTCTGCATGAAAAAAACAAAACAGGAATTATCCTCTAAACCCCCTGCAAGACTCTTTCAAAGCTGCAGTCATCAGTCTCTATCCAACAACCAAAGACTCCTTTTCTTCTCTAAGTCGTGTAGATGCAGTTTGGGTTTGGAGACATTAAGTTAATGCTGAGGAGGAGGATCTGCGTTCCTTTCTTTACCTGGCTAAGGTAGATGGGACCAGAGTATTACTGCAGCACTTGAGTGTTTGAGGATGCTGATCCATTCAGAATGTGAACCCGTGACCCCGACCTGCACCTCTCACGCCCAAAAGGAGCGTCCTCCCTTTCGAGCCTCTCCCGTGACACATTCACGCGCTAAAGCCGCGCTTTAATCTACCTTGGCGCTGCCTTAGACAACAGTGATGTCTAAGAGCGTTTTGATGCCAAACCGCCCTCCATCTCCAGTCATCAACTCTGTCATTTTTCTTTTTTGTGTGCAGTTGACAGCTTGCTATATCTAAT
>NC_048428.1:9199698-9231221 GCF_013103735.1 Etheostoma cragini | reverse complement strand
CCCCGCATCTTTTTTTTTTTTTTTTTTTTTTAATGATTCCCATGTCTGGCCCCACATAAAGCACTGGAACTACTTTTCTGTTGAAAACCTTAACTGCACAGTACTATTTAAGGGCATTTAGTGGTTTGTGGCAACTGACTCTAAATTGCAACAACATTTGCACGGCAATACTCCCTCGCCTCGGAAAGTAGTTTCTAGATCAGGGTTTTATTGTGTTTGTTGATGACTGCCGTCTTTTTATGTGTTTTGCTCCATTGCTTCACTCCCTGCCCATTTTGGAGGAAAAAAACAAAGGAAGGGTGGGGGGAGTATTCCACTTGTTAATTCGCTGATCTCACCAACAATCGATTGAGACGTGTTTGTCACTGTTACGGCAGATTGAATGGCCCAAAAAAGAAGATAGAGGCAGTAAAAGCAAGGAGAGTTTAATCTGAAGTTGTGAATGGCAATATTGATTTGCCTTTTCTTTTTTGACAGGGCAGGATAGCGACTCAGAATCAAAGGTAATGGGGATTATAACTGTTGTAACATGCACTTTTTGTTTTGTCTCTCCTCTGCCTTTTTATTCTTTTCCATGTCGTCGCCTGTATCTCCTTTTAGCCGGCTACACTGTCATATTTTCCAATAGCACATTTATCCTTGTCAATAGGAGAGAGTTTACAGAAGGACACGATTTACGAATTTGTTCCAAATCCTAATTTCCATCCTGATCCTGATGAAATCCAAATAAATGATGTGTCATAAAAAACATTTCATAATTAACTCCAGTATAAAATATCAACCGCTTCTACAGTACATCACCTGGCTTGTTTTACTGTAGATCTAATGCAAATGTTTCACGATAAACATTAAATGTTACCAAAGTCTACGTTAACAGACATTAACTTTAATTCTACTGCACACAAGTGCGGCAGCAGAGCACGGCTCAGTGCAGCATGCACCCGAAGGAGGCTCAGCTCTGTGAGTGAGAGTGGAGGTATTTGCCTTTAGAGGGCCTTGTGGACACATTAAGGCCTATTTACATGTCCATAACGCCAACAGAGAACCCCATCTCTGCACTTAGGCTCAGTGGAGCCGTAGCTTTAAATATTGCAGGGAAGCAGATCATTGAACGCTGCCTGACTCTTTTACAGAACAAGTAATGAGTCCCCATGATAGCTTGTTTTGGATGATTTAAAACACATACATATTAACCGTCAGCATGAGGTTTCTTTGTAATTTTTCCTGCATAGGATTACTCCGATTGGCCTTGGGGACAAGACATTTTGAAAATTTGCAAAAGTTTAACAAGAATACAAACTAAGACTTAGACTGACCTGTGATGTCCTTAATTGACCTCAGCGTGGAATCTCTATCTCTCGTTTACACAATTATGCAAATATATGGCCTTTCTTGACCTTTCGCCTGGCCCTTCCCCTGTTGCTTTTTTGGAAAAATGTTACCTTTTTCTTCCCCTTTTGTCCCAGCCACCACAATTAAGGGCCACGGCTCTGAATAACAAAACAGTGGCCCCTCCTTGCAAGGTAGCCTTAGGTTGTGTTTACACTCCAGGACATCAAAGGCATTGCTGAATTTTTCCAAGCCCCTCCTGCTCACGTAGTAATCCCAAAGTATAATCTCTTTAAAAACTGTAAAACCCATTAGAGTGACACCATCTAAATCCTCACAGAAAAGAGGGAGAGAGAGCAGGAGAGAGAGCGAGTAGGAAAGTTAACTTTGTGGTTGTCTAAATTGTGACAGATGCCTATCAAGCGGATTTAGAAACCTGGCGAGGAAGAGGAGAAATTGCATGTTTACTCTCAAAATTTCCTGGGACGTGTTCGCAATAATTGGTTCGATGGATGGTTGTTTCCTGAGCAAACATGCTATAGGTGCTTTAAACAACGTAATGTGTGTTTAAAGAGAGGGATGTAATGGTGTTAATTTGGCCTAACTGACTCTAAAACAACAGACAAGCCAGTAAAACAAACAAACCTCCTTAGCTGCCCTGCCTTTCGGGGGATCCAAAGCATAATTCAAACTCAAATAAATATTGCACAACGTTTGCCACCAACCTAAGATAGAAGTAACTGCTGGTGCTACTTTGATATGCTTGTATTAGTTAAGTGTTTATCTTTGCTGTCTCATAACACTTATTACAAAAGTTAGATAAATTACTAATTCTTATTTACCAATAATTCCTGTTTAACATTTCCTGAGTAAATGTGAAGAAATATTGCACTTTTACACTGGGGTCACGGGCAGATTGTGGGTCAAAGAGGTCAGCAGTTTGCACATGGTAGCATGGAGGTGAAAGTCCTCCACTCTCCCTGCAACCCCTCTTTTTTTCTCTTTCACTCACTTCTTCTGACTTCTTCTCTTCTTCTTCGCTTTTCTTTCCCTTTTCTTCCACTCCTTCCCACTCTCACACGCACTGAACCTCACCTCTCGATTACACCACACACACACACACAAATATACAGTACACACACTCATAGACACACACTGTCCAATCATCCACTCCACATGCAACGAGCAACTTTCCGAAAGCCATAAATCCTGGGGTGAAGTAATATTCCATTTCTGCGGCCCCTTGCTGTGTATAGTCCCCTGGCCCCGGCTCTGCCATGCCATATCACAATCAATTCCATAAGCTAAACTGGGGTGGAAGGTTCTGTATGAAGGTCAGACAACCCACTTTGACTGCCATCTGAGCGTGAAGCACTTACCCTCCACACCATGTCCAAGCTAGCTGCCAAGCAAAACCTCACAGTAATACACCTCCTCCCACCACTGTGACTCCCTCCTACGGTTCCCCAAACACAGGTCTTTGAATTCCAGATCTTGAGAGCTGATACTCTGTGCATTTGTGTATTGATTTTCATTTTGTGTATCATTAAATGTGACCTTTTTTGATGCCAAACAGTTACAGGACCCAGCAGAAATTGTATTCTCATCAGCGTGGAAGCGTCTTCCACCTCAACAGACTAATGAAATGATTTTAGTTGGGTTAGCAGATGCTTTAGGCAGGGTGACCCATCCCATTTATTCATTCGTAAGGGAAACACAGGGATACGTTATTACCTTTAGATGAGGAATTCATTTACAAAAAGACACTGTTAAATAATAAATGACTGGATAAAATGTGGAAATTACATTTTATTGCAGGTTTTGAAACTTTCAAAAGGGAATAAGGTCACTGCCTGTATATGCTTTTTTCCCTTTATGTTTATCACCTGTCTTTATTATCCCACCTTATTGCTGACTTACCACTGTATATTTATCTTTCTCCTTTTTGGCCCTTTCCCTGTTGACCTTCAACCTCTCCACTTACCAACCTGTCTGTCTCTCTTTCCTGCTGTGCCCCAGCCTAGTTACCCTGCAAAGCACAAATGTATGTGATGGAGAGAAGCACTGTTTACCTCCATGTTCTTGATTAAACCCGGGCACAGAGAAAGAGACGGTGAGTATTTTATTTAATGAGCGTGACGAACACGAAGGTGTTCTCGTAAATCATCACATGGTTTACAAACTCAATAAGTAAGGGCTTCCTGCCTCAGCCAGCTAGGCCAGCGAGCGCCTAAATTATTAACGAAGCTGGGGGCCCCCAGAGGCACAACTTTGATGATGTTATAAACAGGGGAGAGGACAAGGTGCCTTCTCAGCAAAAGATTATAGGACCTCCCACCTCCCCTCGAATCCCCCGACCCCCACGCACTCACTCCTAATTACCCACCACCAATGGTGAGAGGGAGAAATAGAGATGAAGGGGGGGGGGGGACATTCCTTTCCCCATTATTGCTCTGTAAACTAATTGAGACTGTACAGTACACTGGTGCTTGTGAATGCAAGTGGGCAACACAAGTCAAACTTTCTGCACTCCCAATAAGGAATAACAAATCCATCTGCTTTATTTTTATCAAATTTACAGATCTGTATTTGCAAATCATGAACATGCTAAGTGTGTTCATGCAAATTCCAATCTGTTTGGGCACCCAAGATGATTGCAAGTTCCTCTGCCAGAATTATAACACACACACAGACACACACACACACACACACACACACACACTCATTGGATACATTTGTCTCTGGGCAATACTTTTTTAAATTCAAATTCATCAAGCTTTGATAATAGCTGATGCAGCGTTTTATCGGGTGGGGGGGGATTGTGTTTGGAGAGGATATGGAGAGGAGAAATGTAGGTGTAGATAGGGAGCAGAAAAGTGTTTGTCAGGAAATACGCTGACCAAGTTCAGGTAATGAAACACTGTGAGAGAAATTGGCGGATTTTACTGTAGATGAGAGACAGAGGAAGAAATGGAGGGAGAGAGCATGGAAGAAAAATAGAGGTAAGCGATGAAACAAACAGAGAGAGAAATGAAAAAATTGGAAACCTTTGCAATACTTAAAATCAACTTTCCCATGTCACAACACTTAGACACCTAGATATCTGAATTGTGCTTGTTTTTTTCTGTTATAGAAATCACATTCAACACACAAGGACAAAAATGTGTGTGAATGATGAAATAATCAGCATTCATTCCTTTCTTGTATCATCTTCCCAAATAAGGCTACCATCTTTGTAGGCCTAGTTGTACCACACTGTTAGTAAACTAAGCAAAGTCTCTGGTGAGAACAAGACAAAGAAGTGTGATTTCCCCAGTGCCAAATGCTCCAAATTAAAAACTAAAAAGAGGTCCCCAGTGTCTATGTTCTAAATCTGAAAGCAAGTCAGATGAATTTGTCATTACGCAGATAATAACTGTAGCGATTGCAATATGAGTGTTGGCCGTAATAAAGTCCCACATAACGCTCGTTTTTAAGTCGAGAGCGACGGCAAAGAGTGAGGAGAACGAGTGGATTCAATGCCTTAGATTGCCAAGTTGTAAAATAAAATCATTACAACTTCTTGGTAGAGATAGTTTAGATACAAGTAAACCACATGTTCTTTACGTGGCCCTAGGCTCAATGTATTCAGCCTGTGGCAGATCACACAGGAAATCTCCTTTCAGAACCCATTCAATTGTTGGGAAATAACCAACTGAAATAGAAATATAATTCTAAGTAAATTACTGCACTTAATGACATAATAAACTGAAAGTGAACATTGTTGATTCATGAATGTAAAAGGATCCGAGACTGGAATTTACCTGGAAGGCAGCAAAGCATCAATCACTCTGAAACAGGATCGAATTTCATTGTTTCGCTCAAAAACTGTGCTGAAGTGCTAAATATAAAAAACACTTATTGAATCTGGCGCACCCAGAAAAAAACAGGTTTGTTTACAGTAGAAATATCTGAAAATAAATCAACAGATGTGTGTTGGTAATGTTAATGACTCATATATTCACTCTCTCTCCTCCTGCATTCCTTTAGCTGTAACACTATGTCTCTCTTTCAATGTCCTCTTTCTCATGACAAACTGGTTAGTGCTGGGATGGCAACAAGTGAAAACAGAAACACAACACGAGGGCACCCAAATAAAGTGAACAAATGTCACATGGTTGTGTTTGTGATCTGGTTTTGCCCGCAAAAAAAGTCTTTCTCTATCGTATTGAGATTATCTTTACATATTCCATATGTACTGGGGTGATGATCCCCCTGAGGTCAGGTACGTGGATACTTCTTTGAAGCACACCGGCTTGCCCGGCCACACCCTATTAAGCACCTTTGCTGGCGTTGAACCGTCTCTGAGCAGCCTGCAGCTGAAGAGATCTCTTTACTCAGAGAACCAAGATTACAACGTAACCCAGCGCTCCAGTTTAAAAAAAAAAAAACGTTCCACAGGATGATTCTTCAATCATTTATTAAAAGTGCTCACGTTATGCTTTTAGTTTTTTCCCTTTCTTTGTTGTCTTATGTATCTTTTTTGTGCACGATATAGGTTTAAAAAGTGAAAAAAACCCAACGTGAGCCCAAACGGGACTTACAGAGGCGGACTTACCATTAGGCAAAGGTAAACAATTGCCTTGGGCCCCAAGCTACCAAGGGACCCCTAAAATGCCTCATAAACTTATGGTTACGATTTGTTGTTTTACTCTTCACCAACTAATTATATCTCTAAACATTGATACGCTAAAGTGCTATCCGATTGTTTAATTCATGATTAGAAACTCCCCCCAGTCCCCACGAAATTGGACTATTGCATTATCCATCTGCGTATGTGTTTGTAAACCAATGGCTCAGAATGCTGTATGCTGGTGGCTACAGACGGTTGAAAAACGAAGCGAAGCTACCAAAGTGGTTCTGTAAAAAGGAAGAAGCGGGAAGAAAGCAAAAAGTTTTTAGCAAAACTTCCAAAGCTAACAACCTTTTTCACCACGGCTACTGACAACACTAACATTAACGGTACTAAAGAGCAGCAAGAAGCCGGTGCTTGCGCCAGCAATGTTAACGTATGGAGAGGAGCTACCCACCGAAGCAACCAGACCCCGTGAGTAGCAGTCACCCTAATCAATGTGTTATGATTGAAGATGATCCAGCACTCTGGCCAAAACAGCTGTCGGATATAAAGCGCTGCTCAATAGTGCAGAGGGGACCAGAACATGTCAGGGACAGAGTTTTTTCCACGAAATCAAGAGGGGCGCAGATTTACAAGCAGTATCTATTACATGCAAATGAAGAATGGAGAAAAGATAAGCAGGTTTTGGCTACTATACAATGAAAAAAAAGGACTGAAAAGGGTGAGAACAAGGGTTGTGGAGGGCCCTATGCCTGTGTTCGCCTTAGGCCTCAAAATGACTAAATCCGCCCCTGGGGACTTACCATCTCTAACAGAAAACTGTTCACAAACTGCTAGAAACAGCTCTTTTGTAGTCAAGCCTTCACTTCTGTGACAAACGTTTGTCACTTTGTAACACACATTACAATGCTCGCCTAACTGCCAGTGTGGCACACCCTCATGCTCTGCTTCCTAATGGCTAGTAGTCCTCACCTAGGTACAGTGTATGTGCGACTCCCAACAAAGATGAGGTAGAATTGTGATGCCTCACTCTGTAGCTAAAACATAGAGCTCAACACACAGGGTGAAAAGAGAAAAATCTGGGGTTAAATTAAATCATTCAAATCTCTTCTGGTACAACTCTAAATGAAATTAAGAACCTGATGATGAGCAAAATATGAGCACCTAAAACAGGTTACTTCAGCACAGCATGAAACACACTAAAAAACTAAATGCTTCTCCAGCACCCGCAAGTCTTTTATTTGTCCTCCTTCTCCTCTGCACCTGTTTCATATCCATCTTTAACAAGCACATCACACCATCCTGTGTCCAATCCTGAGGTCTGGCGCTGGGTGTGGTCCAGGCACTCACAGCTCCTTCTCATAATCTTGATTACCAGTCCAAGTAACAATTAAGAAAGCAGCAAATCCACAAAACCATGCAAATAATAAAACTGTTAAAACATGCAACACATCTACCAATAAAACCAAATGCTAAAAACACACACACTGCTCAACACCCAAACTAAGCAACTAACCAAAACATGCAAAGTTGGGGTCAAGATGCTTGGCTAAAGTCACATTCTGACACACATGAGATGGTGTTTGTCAAAATGACACTGACACACAAAACAGAATTGGTTGATTCCGACTCTTTCACATGTGACATGTCAGGTCCAGAAACCGTGAGCGAGTAATGACTCTTCGTTCAAACACCGCTGCCATTTTCTCCTCTGCGTCCTCCATCTGTGGGAGTCTGGGGCATGCAGTCGTCGCCCGACACAGAGCCATCTGTGAGGGGGATTCAACCGCGCACCAAGACATGGAAAACGCACAGAGCTTGCTTTCATACGTTTCCCATCACAGTCAAGCAGAAAATTGAGAAAATCGTGTCAAAAGATGAGGGTGCTTCCCAACCTCTGGTCGTGAACTGTGGCCGTCTAAGGGAGGCAGCGCTGAGGAGTCACGGTCATACACACGGCCTGATCGCTGCATCGCTCTGGAACGCCAAGAAAACACAGACGCCCCAAGGGGATTTGATGGCATACGCAAGTCTCTGTCTTTCTGTTCTCCCGTCTCCTTTCTTCTGGCATACTGGCACCAGATCAGATGACTGTCGGTGAAGTAAACATCTCACTAGCTCTTGGACTTTGCATGTTGCTCCTTTTCCATGCTTTCGCAATTTTCCGATTTTCTCTAGACAAGCCGCAAAACTCCCAACCAGTGGTTATGTGCTTTAATCCCTGATTGAACAATTGCACGTATGTGAGAATGAATTTGTAGTTTGAATTTTGGTGTGTGCAAGTGTCCGCTTGGCTTTTATGGAGAGGCTTCAGTCCTACCTCACGTAATAGAATGTTCTACATTCATCACTAGCAGTCGTAATGATCATTTGTAAATGACAGATAATGAGATAATTTAAGAAAGACTGTGGGATTGAAGCAAAGGGGGTTAAATGCTCAAAAGCACAGATGTCCTACATTAACACTTTCTGTTTCCTGGGATGCACATTACAGAAGTCATGATTGACCCTGAGACGTGTATGCTCAACTCAAGACGCACACTCTTACAACAATAAGTCATCTGTTGAATCCCAAAATTAGGCTGATGACACAGATGCCAAAGAATGCACTCTGAGAGGGAAATGTGACTGCTGCCTACTAAAACTGTATCTGTTCAAATCGAATTAGATCGACGGCGCCCTGGCACATCAAATTACCCAAAATACCACCAAAGACGCTGCCACAATTTGACTTCTGCAAAAATAAGTGGGCGAGCTAACAAAGTGTCTTACACTGGGAGCCAGTCGGGCAAGTAGACTTCCTGTCCCAACGAAGCGGCAGACGGTTTCCTTCATCATTGTCTGGGTTTGGACAACTGTACATGCCATGCCTATGATGATATGGCTTGGAAAAAAAATAGAACGAGAGAAATTGCCAGGATGTTTTCTTCTCTGTTGAGGGAAGGAATGACAAGATTCATTTTTCTCATTTGTTCTATACAAATTACAGTTTTTCTGGATTGCTTTGGTTCTATTATTGCAAGCGGGCTGTGCAACCTCAAAACTCAAGTTCAAAGCAGATTATCACCATGATTTTTTTCAAACATGTAATCAGATGTTCCATTGACTAAGTACAACACACACAATTACACAGTCAATTTTTAACCACACCTAATCAGCAAAGACAATATTTTAATATGAGGTAATTGTCTTTTACAATGCTTTGCTCATACTACTTCTTGTCTGCAGACACAGACAAATTCCTTTAACATGGAGCACGATGGAGAGCAAGGAATAGGAAGAGCTCGTGGACAAGGGATTGGTCAGAGAGGCGGACATGGGCAGCAACGGAGAAGCCAGGGAGGTCACTATAAATACTATAATACCATATGGAAATGATAGACTCTGTGAGTGTTGGGTTATGTTAGTTTATGAAAACTATGATCTGTTGTTTACACTACTGTAGCACATTACTCTGAAACATGTAAATAGCATTGTTTGTCACTGGATTCACTTGTAGTTAAAACGGCTAATCTGAAAGGTTATCACCACGTTTTGTTTTGGTGATGAAACCATATGTTCCCATGACATTTTACAAACAAATCAAGATTTTAAAACTATGGTTGTGTGGTGAGAGATGTTTACAATCCAACTGAATGCACAATGGCAAGTTTTGAATGAAATGCTGCGGATGTTTTACAAGTGTGAGGAGTTTGGAGTACTTGTGAAATTGTACCACATGCATGTAGTTGTGATAATAACACCAAAGCAATAAAAAAGCTGTATTCAAAGCCAATACATGCAACAACTATGTTGACATTAATTGAAAAGACAAACATCTATTCTTGTTCTAATTAAATCCACAAAAAGCCAATGACATCAGACAGATCAGTCAAGTCAAATCCCTCCCTCAATCATCTATTGCTTGATGCATTGATCAATTGTTGTCACTGTGGCTGACTTAACTCCCGAGCAGTGATACTTGGGAAAGGGTTAGATGTGGGGGGGGCTCCACAGCCATAATTAGCTTGCCATCCAGAGGAAAGTTAATATTTCTCAAGTTGAAGTGAAGCTTATTGGTTTCCTAGACAGGCTGTAATGGATAACCCAAGGAGAACACAAACACACACCAACATACACACACACACACACACACACACACACACACACACACAGACACACAAATGCAAGCAGCACACAAATGAAAACACGTACACAAGTTCACTCCCCGGGAGGCCTACAGTCAGACAGACAGTGACACACAAATCTATCCCCATTCCCTACATGACAGACCAGGCCGGCCGGCCGGCTGAGCAGCTGCCTGATCAATAGTCATCAGTGACCTTGTCTACTTGGTCGTCACTTAAACCTAAACTGTAAGACCCAAAGTCAGCAAACAGCACATGTATACACTCTTTCAAAGTGTTTTCCGCACAATACCTATTGTTGTGTACTGCATGTACACATGCGTTTCAAGCTCTGAATACAGGAATACAGGTCTCATGCATTATTAAGCTAACTGCAAGGAAATAAAATCTTGTGTGTGTTTGCACATAAGTACACAAGTATTGCTGAATAGGCAATACATATACAGGGGAACTAACAAGGTGTCAAAACACAGTAATCCATTTTTTTCTTGGGTCACTGATCCATTGTCACAAATGCCAATCACAATCTAATTATTCGGATTTTACAGTTATTGCATGGACAGTCAGGCATGCATGTACGCCACCAACTGCTCAGTCAACCAAAGATGCCATGTAATTCACTTCAGATTGAGACTGTTGGATTTTCTGAGGCAATCCTTGTAGGTATAGAACATTTTTGACTCCATAATTAAAGGGAAAAGGGGAAAGAAAAGTTGTTCTAATTGTATTACACATAGATCGTTGGCACTTGACAAGGAGTGCACTTAATTCTGTTATAATGACAATAAAGATATTCTATAGCATAACATCATCACTCAATGTGGTAACTCAAATATTAGTTTTATTTGTTTTACTGGTTCTGAAAGTAACGTACACATTCCTCGGTCAAACAAAGAGAAATTCAAATGATGCAATATTCTGCAAAAATTCCTATAAATGTATGCAGTTTTTACAATATCTATCAAGTGAACAGAGGTACTGCTAAATGTAAATAGATTCATGAAAAAAAAAAGAAAAAATTCCGTTCAAAATCAAACACGTAGTTGCCAACTAAAAAGCAACAGGCAGCAGGGACCCAGGGAGCTAGCACTGCCACCACAATAACAACACCAAACCAATGTTTGCTGATAAATAAAACATTTTCAATCAAAGCATAAATGCTAATGAAACGAGAACCTGCAAACGCAAGGGCTGAATGTGTGAGCTCTGGCAAACACAAAGTGTGAGAGAGAGGTGTTAATTGCTGTGCTAATTAGGTCCTGATTGCATTGCTCTTGTTTTGCACTTGCAGGTGATTAAAATTTAAACAGAGCACATTATTTGGCACTGTTAACAGGTGCCAAGCTCTGCACACAACACAGGCACACAGCAACATACACACTCACAGACACAGAAATCCAGAGTTACTCACATAGCTGCACTAACACAGTAACAAGCATGTGCACGCAAATGCTAATATAAAGGGCCATTACTCCAACTCTGGTCCTGTTAACAACACACAGTTAAATACGAAGTCATTCATTTGTTTATATACATAAATAATTTAGAACAACATAATAACACATGGATTTTATGTGAAAAAACACATCTTCCATAACATATCAAAGACATGACTGTCAGAAAGCATATGCAGGGAATGTTTCATATGCTCTCTTCTGTTAAGACTGTTGTTTTGCATCTACAGTATTTTGCTCTTTACAGCTGACTATACTTTTCACATTTAACTTTTCCCAGTTACTAATCCCCATTCAAGCTGTACGCCACATTGCCCTCTCGTATCCTTTAAAAAAGTTTCTCACAGTCTTTATGTATTTCTCCACTGAATTTGAATCAATGTGACACAGACTATTATATTTTTTATTATGTTTTTTGGCAGATTCAACTTTAAGAAATCACTCAAATATGGCCACATTGTAGTTTGTGACTAGTCATACTGTACCTCACTGTAGATTGCAGCTATTTCCTGCAATGACTAATATCTCTACAAAGATGCTGCTTAGTAAAATTGTATTCCTAATTTCCTATCCTAATCATAATTTGTCTTTAAAACGCAATTATCATACAGTAGTTCAAAGTAATTAAACATTCCAGTTTATATTGTCCTTAAGTGCTACATATTCCCATGTAAAATTACGTTTAAAAAATGCTTGCTCTTGTGGGAATTACTAGAATTGTTGGGTCTTTGTCAATTATAGAGTGTGGCCCAGACCTACTCTATCTGTTAAGTGTCTTAAGATAACTCTTGTTATGATTTGACACGATAAATAAAATTGAGTTGAAATGTTTTAAACACACAGCCTCTGGGGCCCTGGAATTTTTTTTTCAAAAGCAAAAAATGTAAATGTTATCATATTATTGAGTTTCGTGTTAGGATCTTGGATCTGCTTTACATTCTTACCACAGTGGGTGGCAGGAGGTAGTTGATCAGCAACTGGCTGGCCGGCTGGCTGGCTGGTTGACAAGTATGGAGAGGAACTGCTGTTGGGACTACTGTTAGTGAAATGACAGCAAGCGGAGAGCGTGTGATGTGTTTGGTTCCAGAACAGTTGAGCGGCTGTCCCCATTGAGGCAGCAGTGTGTGTGTGTGTGTGTGTGTGTGTGTGTGTGTGTGTGTGTTTATGCGGGCCTGGGAAAATCTGCATCTGTTACGTGAATGGGATTGCAGTAAGATCTGAGCTGTCAGAGTGACAGGGTAGTGTCTTCCTTTCTTTTCACTATCTATCTATCTATCTATCTATCTATATATATATATATATATATATATATATATATATATATATATATATATATATATATATATATATATATATATCTGAGGAGGTACACAGACAGACATAAAGGCAGCAGCATGAACAGAGAGACAGACAATCTGCAAGGCAGGCAGACAGATAGATATGACTAAATGAATGACATTTGTTTGTTCTAAAGGACTTGGCCTAAAGCCGCAACCTTCATCACTGGTGACAGACGAGTTACTCACACACAAAACGTACCAAGAGGCCCAAATCCCCCAACTTCAGGGGCATTTTCTTTTAGTCATCATATGTCAATGTAATGCAACGTTCTCCATAACAAAACCTTATGTAACAGTTAAACAATGTCGGAACAACTTTAACAGAAAATCTAATTTGGCTTTTGATGTGGTGTGATTATTGCCATCATGAATATTGATTATGATATAAACCAATGCATTAGACAAACGGTTAATTTCCAGTCATCACGGAGCTGGACCACGGACATAACATTCATGGCTACATGACACTGAGACCATTAAATATACTATTTCACTAATCAGTCCTAATTACTTAATGTGAAGCCTATTTATGAAGAAATCAATGAAGATGACGCAGCATTGTGTGTTAGGCATTTACTTGGTTACATCATTCAGAATAATGCAGAGATCCATCTCCTTCCACTTAGAAGCAGATCTACTTGGACAACTTGATGAATTGTAGTAGATTTTTTGGTGACGTGAATGCCTTTTGAACGTTAACAGACAAAGAAACGTGCATTTATTTTAAATGTAATGTATTGCTTTAGGCCACAAATTAATGATTAGCTTGTGGCTAACAATACCCTTTGGTTTTTGTGAGCAATGCTAGCAAATACTAACAACACAAAGCTTATAGGGAACCTTTCCCCCTTTCATTTGCGTATAATACAGAGTAAATCAAAATTGAACGGCAAGACAAAACGCAAACAAAGCCAATAGAAATGTGCAAATGGTCTGCATTCATTCAGCACTGCTACCTGATCGGTCAAAGCGCTTCACAGTTTTCAGTGTTCAGTGTCTTGCTCATGCAGACAGGAAGGAAGGATCGAACTGTCAATCTTTTGGTTGAAGGACGACCCGCTCTAACTCTTGAGCCACGGCTGCCAAAAAAACTGTTTTAAAGTAGTACTTCATTTTGTAAGTTGGCAGGTACTTAGTACACCGGAAAGTCACAATTCTAATGTTGTAGTATTATGTTGACGTGTCAAAAAAAGATAAAGTAGAGACGGTGTTTTCTTAATTACGTAATACTGACCAATTCTCAAGTTGATCAGATGCTGGATATTCTGGATATTGAATATAAAAAGTAATTTTTTCAGTATGGGATTCCTCAGACTCAGTTCATGGTCATTTAGGACCTAATAGATCAAGCTACATCCACCTGGTTGCTTACAACCTAAACTAAGTCAGTGTCATAGTTAGATAGTCCTGGTTTACCCAACCCCATCACTTAGCTATTTCCTTATGGGTGGATGGATCTCCCAACACCAGACCCATCCCACCTTTACCCTCAGCCTTCTCAACTGCAGGTTTATGCTAGTGCCTCTGTGCCAAGTCATGACGTACCATGGCTAAGATGCAGGGCTTAAAGTCGTCATACTAGAGCAAAAGCCCTCCTATATCTTATTGCAGTAAGTCTCTCCCTCTCTCTCTCACACACACACACACACACACACACACACACACACACATACACACACACACATACACACACGCACACACACACACACACACACACTGCCCGAGGTTCTAACCAGCTGCCTTGTCTTCCAGAGTGGCCACAGTACTGGACCGGGACACCTGTCATTCTCCCACGAATGAGAGGGACAGACGGAAGGGGAGAGAGAGTGAGTGAGTGAGTGAGAGAGAGAGAACGAGAGAGAGGTTTGTGTGTTGCTTTGCCTTGGCAACAAACACTTTTTGCCAATGAAAAAGAAAACAGAACTGAACGTAAGTGTACATTTATTTACATGTGCAGTTAAAACAAAGAAGTTTTCATTCATGGATGTAATGCCAGGTATTTAGCGGTTATGATACTTATCAAGCATTTTATTTAATGGATAAACATACTATACATTTTCAGTATATTATTACTTTTACATGTTGTTAAAACAAACATATTTTGTTACAGGATTGATAATTGAGTACCAAGTCATTTCTTGGGCTTTCTGAAGCCCAGTATCAGCTCACAACAGTACAGAAATCCCAATATGATTTGTGGCCTTCATAAAGTAGCTAAATCTGCAATCAAGTAACATTTTATGTGTCTGTATTTGAGATTCAATTGATTTTTCTGCAGAAAGTTGACCACTAGTTTGACATGTACAAATGTGCAATTTATCTATTACTATATGAAGTCTGAATTTGTATCTGTGAAGATGCATAACATCAGCTTGTGCTCCACATAGATGCCAATTTGCAAAGACATACACCTAGAATTCAAAAGGTAAGTAAATTATACAGTCAAAAACCAACATGTCCACACCCAGGATCTAAGCAGAATGGAGACGCTGAAGCTGCTAAGACAGGCAGACTGTATACAGACTACATGTCTTTTAGAAGACATCCTTTGTTTTTCCTTGAGCCACATGTGGGCAGATAAACATAGTTTTGTTACCAAACAAAATACTGTGATGTACAAGGTTTCTGCACCTGAATGGTCACTATAAGTAAGTGTATTTCTTGCTTCACTCAAAGTAATGGAAGATGGAAGAAGCAATGAGAAGTAGCTGGCCTATTTTTGCCCCAGAAACTTTTAACTGCTGATAAAGATCAATTGCACTGCTGATGATATAAATTCTGAGCTGCTGGTTTTGTATTGATCAGGCTGTAACGCTTTTGGCTCTCAGGATGGCAGATGGAGCTAGCTGAGAACCTCAGCAAAGAAAGAAAACAAAATAAAGATTAACGTAGTAGACCTACTAGTCCATAGTTTTGACAAAGATTTCTTCAAGCCAAATATACATGGCTTCAGGAAATATGGACTTCTGAGGTGTCTGAAAAAAGATGGATGCAATCGTTTGTGAGTTCTCAAAGAGTTTAACATTAGCTTAACGCTAGGGATTTGCCTAAAATAGGGGTTTGTGGTAAAACATAGTTGTTGCAGGAGTGGCAGAAACTACAAGAACTGCATGAAGTAAAATGTCATTTTGTAGGTTTTCTGCTCATTATGTAGTTGCGTATAAGTTTGGAACGCATGGTCCCATGGCACGAAAATTTCACATTGTGAGTTTTTTTAACATTAATATGCGTTCCTCCAGCCTGCATATTGTCCCCCAGTGGCTACAAGGGGTGAGAGGTGTAAACCTCTCCTTGCCCCCCCTTGCCCCCCCTCTGTCAGACTCTGTCAGGCTACAGACTCAGAAATGGCACATACTATGTAAAGCTCATTGTGGGACTGGCTCTAGTGGCTGTTATTCTGCACCAAGGCTGATTTTTGTAAAGGAGACTTCAGATGGTATTAAGGGACCACTAATGTCTATATAAAAGCATCCCAAAAGCACCATGCCACGGGACCTTTAATGTATCAACAGGGTCAGACAGTCAGATCACGGTAATGAAGCCTATGAAAAGAAGTTAAACCTGGTGTTATATAGTCACATTTTCTAGTTTTAGTTAACATTCTTGCTGCAGTGTTCTAAACCATTCAAAGACATTTAGCACCTGCTCATGCAGTCAGACAACAAAACAGTAAAAGTACCAAGTCTGGATGAAATAAAGGTGTGACTGGACAGAAAAGACCAAATGTTAAATGGTGCACATTTGAAAAAAGTTGTATTGGTGACTTCCCTTGTGTGTCTTCCTCCTTCTGGTCAGCTTCCAGTGGGCACTCAGGTAGACTGGGAAGGGTTAGGGGTCATTATGTAGCACACAGTCAAAATGCATAGGGAGAGGTGTAGCTATGGGAGTTTTGGCCCCACCGAATAGACTCCCTTTACAGATTAGCACTCTATGTATCAATCATTGTGTAATTTGGGAACATCACTCCCCTTAGACACAAACTGTAACAGCCCACATGTGTCATTACTTCTAGAGTTGTAGTTTTGAATTAGCAGGTAATGGGAACCCATCACCAGCTAAAATGGTACACTATAGCACTGTCTAATTATGACGGCTTGGTACAACGCGGGGCTTTTATTTGCAATCGGATAAGTTCATTGGCAACAAATACCCAACCATTCACTCACAATGTGGATGTAGAAATTGTAGGACAGTGCGTGCCACTGGATATGCTCAAGAGTTGAGGATGTCAACTTCACAGCACGCACACACACACACACACACACCTGAAAACACTTGAACACTGAGGTAATCATCACCGTCACAACCCCCTCCCTCCACCTCTCTCGTCTTCTCAACTTCTGAAAGATATGCAGTCATTATCCAGCATTTGATATTCACTCTCTTATATCCAGTGTAACAGGTTGAGTTTCCCCTAATTGGGGCTGAATATTACCAAGTCGATTTACGAGCACTTTCCCCCTCCCCTTTGTGTCACAGCCGCTGCAGCACAGATTCTAGGTTTCATCCCGCTAGTGGTTTTTGAAGGTATCATTTCTCTTGACTGAAAAAAGGCCCCTGTTGAGTTGTCAGGCTCATTGCTCAAGGTGCGCCGTAGGATTCAGGAGGGCTCGTGCTGACACATTCATAAATATGACACCTTGTTTTGTCCTTCTGGCGTCTTTTTGGTTGGCCATGGCCTTTGAATTGGAAACAGGTAAGCTAATAGGGCTGCGTCTGATGCATGGGAACCGTGGGCTTTGGGAGAAGGCAGGGTGGCCCCGGGCGACACATGACAGGCAGATAATGACTGTATAGCTGTCAAGTCAAGGATACCTGTCTGCCGGTAAATACAGATTTGCCTTTTTGACATAATTTTTCCACCTCCTGGAAGATCAACCAAATGCAGCATTCAGACTATTTCAGACTAGCTAACAGACGTGTTCACACACACACACACACTCACAAATGCAAGCAGGAACAGGAACAAAGGCACATTAAATGTATGCGCTTATAATTGTGATTTTCTGCACCGACCAACGTTCCAACCTAATGCTGTATGTTTGGGAATGCATGGAGCGAGTTATTATGATTCTATTGTAGTCAGGCATGAAAGATAGAGAAAATGTGTGCGTGTCTCTGCGTATATGTATGTGTGAGTGTGTGTGTTTGAGTGTGTGTGTCCATGCATGAGCGTGTGTGAATGGCAGGCCGGCTGAGGCCTGTGTTTTGCGCGTCGCCCCGGGGAATGCAGGTGAAAGCAATCTTGGTCCGTGAAAGCCAACGAGATGCGCCTTTCTGCACCCAGAAAGCTGGTGAGCTGATTTCTTTTTTATAGGCAAAAGCCCTGACACCCCATCCCCCCACAACCCCCACCCAACCCCTACATCACCATCAAGCAAGGCCACGGCACTGGTCGCTCATAATACAGCTATCTATCCGTTAGCTATTGTAATGTATTCTACAGTGCACGTGTTATGCTATCCCCACCCATAAACTGAGTGTACAATGTTCTTTCTATTTCTGCCTTTCCCCTAATCCACAACAGTTTGTGTGGACATGTTTCTGCACACACACATGCACACACACAAGATCATCTCTTGCACTCCCCATATCTCTCCACAGCTGCCCAGCAGCCAGAACAGCCACACTGTTTGTTGCATGGCTGAAATGACGAAACCGAGCCTAAATATACCTCATTTGTTTACTGTTCATTTACATTCCCTGCATGCAGAATGATTAGGAACAAATCATGTTGGGTTTTAATCGAGAGGTATTTATGGCTTGATGTGTGTGCTGGGATGGAGTACACATTGGGTCTAATCTCATAATAGACCAATTGTAATAATTCTGCCTATGGATCCAGGATCACTCGTGAGCAGTGGGCAGCTGTCCATGAGAATGTGATTACTTATCAGGCTGGGTTTGTTTTGGGATTTATGGTTAGAATGAATACTGATCTGTTTAGTGTTTTGTACTGTAAGCAGAGCTTGGAATGAATGATTATTGTTGTAATCAAGTTAGGGATATCTTGTCTGAATGTGTGGTCTGTGGATATTGCATATTCAAAGTGGTAATTTGGTGATCTAGTGTAGTCTGTTTTGTGAGCTGCGTGTTTTGTTGTGTAACCTCTTGGGTACAGCTCAAACATAACGGTAAAACCCCTGCCCACAAACACACACACACACACACACACACACACACACAAACACACACACACAGACACACACACACACACACACACACACATACATAGTCCGATAGACAGAAAGGCACTCACATGCGCGCAGACACAAACACTCTCACACAGACTACGTCCCTAGGGGTGAAGAACACTGACACTTATGACAGTTTATTATACAGTGACACCGCCAGTGAGCTGGGCTAAACAGATTACAAGTCGTCTGAATGGAGCTAGTATTCACACAGCTGCTAAGGCCCACTCTTGAATCCAAAAGTAAACAATGAAGTGTTGCCCAACCATCAAAAAACAAAAATTTGTATCACTTTAAAAAAAAAAAACCTATACAGTATTCATGGTGTAAATGATCAATGATTTTGGGTTTGCTGGAAGCTGTAAACCTGAATTTTTTAAATATTATTCATAAACGTTTCAGAGGCAAAACGGTTGCAACATAAATTGAAGCACTATTCATGTTCTCAAACTTCTAACAGAGGCTTTAATAGAGTTTATAAAGAGAGACAACCTGGCACTCTTCTTTCTCACAGCCATGGCAGTCAGTCAGACATCTTGCTGGCCAGCTAGTCATATGATATCAACCTCTCTAGCCGGCCCGCTAGCTAAAATGGAAATGTGTGTTAGTGCCAGCAGTTGGAAACTGCAGAGGGACTTAGCCTTCACAATGTTGAGATAAAGTAGCAGGCCTAAGCCTTGCCTGGTGAAATGACACATCCCCCCCACCTTCCTTTTCCTGTACAATCGCCATAATATTGTGTTTCTATGATGGGCCTGTAACCTTTGATTAAATTAGTCCAGTATTGCCTGGGTCCTTTTCTAAACTGTAGGCACTGGAGAGCTACTTAACGGGCCCTGTCCCTCGGAGGGAAGAAACTGCTTGAGCTTACAAGTGTACGGCCACAGAAATATCAAACCCCTCTCACTCAAATCTCTCTCTTTCTATTCTATCCCTCCCTCCCTTCTTTTCCTTTCTCCCTCCTTTTCTCTATACATTTACACCCTTTCAGCCTCTCTCCTTGAGTTTCCTGAAGTGTCTTTTCCTTGTGTAAGTGTGTGTGTGTGTGTGTTTGCATGAGTGTGCGTCTGGAAGTCGATCCATCACACTCTGTTGCTCTCCAGGTGAGGCACATATTATAGGATGTCAAAGAAAGAGCCGCAAAATGACATTTTGTTGATGTTATTTTTTAAATCTATGAACATTTGGCGCTGCACGGTGAATGGCAGCATAAATGAACAGATCAGAATTGCATTTTGTTCAGAGAAGTGGGATTAATGTGGGGAGAAGGCAAAAGAGACATGGCATTGGTCAAACGTCAATCACTTTTGGGTTGCGGTTAAATGAAATGGCACTTCTGGTCCACATTCGGTGTGTTCTTAACTGTACAGAGGCAGCCAACCTTTCCTCAGCGGCTCTGTGTTTCCCTCTCTGAGGTGTACGATTAAACAAACTATAGCATGATTTTTCCATCAGTCACTAATCGCATCACATATCTTACAAGGAATTTGGAAAACTATTTCCCCATTTGTTTTCATGCGCATTTCTATCAGTCTGTTTGTGTCATAAATCTAGCCCCAATTTGTGCTGTAAAGCAAATTATGTACAAAACGGATCCCATCAGCAAATTTTTAATCTGTAAAGTTGAGTTGAAATTGATAAAAAAAAAAAATGTGAGGAGAGGTGAACTCTTTTAAATACCATTGAGGTTTTGCGATGCTCAATATACACTTTCAGACAAAAAGTTACTCATGTGAATGGTTCACAAAAAACTAACCCTTTTCATGATTGTAAAACAAACACTGACCAAAACATCCTACAGCCTATAACAGGGCTTGCAGTCCTCTCCCAATTTCCTTTGAGCTCTTTTTCTTCTTTGACCAGCAATGGGAGCTTTTTCATCTGTCATTGTGGTTACCTTCCCACAGTTATCTTGCTGATTATTCCTATCCGGAGGCCAGTTGATACAGGAAGGAATCACTTGTCAAAAAAACCTCTGAATGACTGTGCTGTGTGTGTGTGTGTGTGTGTGCCTGTGTGTGTGTGCGTATATTTGGAAAATGTAGTATTTGTGCATCTCTGATTAGTGTTTGTATGTGTCTGTGTGATTAAGGAGAGTGTGTGTGTGTGCATGTATGTGTGTGTGCAATCTAAAACTCAAACAGGAAGTGCAAATAAATGACTTGCAGTCTGTGTTGTTTTCTCCAAGTGAAATGAATCACCATGTCAAACTGTGGTGCTACACGGCTAATAATAACACACAGCTCTGAGTAGTGAGAGGATTCACTCAGTTAAGGCATGAGAACGGGGCAGAAACACACAGAGGCGAATTACAATGATTATAATGCAGGATATCTCTGGGAGCAGTATATTTCACTGAAAAGTGTGACATCTACTCTTGCAAAAATGACTGATGGCACAAATGTCTTCAGTTAACATATTCAGAGATTTTACAGGCTGCATATCGTGGATTTCCTATTGAATGATAAACTTCAAGAAATGATTGCCTGCAACCTTGTATTTGGAGTTTTCTAAAAAGTTCTATAACCTTCGTAAACCAGTGAATGTGTATGCTGATGAGTCCAACATGCAGAACATGTTGGAATAAGCATCCTAAGTTAAAAATGCAAAGAAATGTTACACACATAAAATACTACACTACCTATCATTACTGAAGAAATACTTTGGATGTATTAACATTATTTTTCCTTTATGTCAGTAACACTTCATGAACAATGTATTCAATACATTACCTCCAATAAAACGGAAAGGATAATACATATTATGTAATGTTCAGCCAGATTACTTTCACTCCAGAGACAAAATAACCGAGATCCAATCTAGATACTTGTTGCTAGACTTTTCCTTTCTGTCCAGAACCCCCCCCCCCCCCTGCTCTTCGGGTCTTGGTCATGGTGCAACAATAAATATAGATAAACATAGAAACCCAATCAACTGTACAAACCTAAAACACCAAAAACAGAAATGCGCACCCAACTTTACCGGGACATTATTAAAACCAATATTCACTAGGACAGAAAACATTAAAAACCTATAATTTTTTTCCCATAAGCCAATGCATGACCTCGCCTCTTCCATACAGAACTTAACATCCTTAGTTATCTCTGCTTAATAAGATTTGGGCAGTGGATACCTAAGTTGACACTTACAAACAACTAATGTCCATAAATTTTAAAAACAGAAAAAAATAAGTAGTGACCACTAAAAAGTGTAATTACACCTGATCTGGTTTTACTTTAAATTTCGAGGTCTTCAGCATCTGTTCTTCCAGCGTCATTGCGGCTGGGAAATGACTTATGGTTTGTTTTGGCACTTTCTACCTATACATAGTATAGTTATGACATCACAAACGCACAAAAGTCCCGGTGGCTTGTTTAAAGGCCCAGTCTCTGAATACGGTTTCTGAATGTGCATTTCTACGTGGATACAGCTTTTGATACTATCACAGTATTTTTATTTCACCTCAACTTGCTTTCAGGATTAAAAAGAAACAAGCAAATCAATTTTTTTTTACAATAAAGCACATTTAAGGGTGTACCATTTCCACATAATACAAACCCTGTAAAGCTTTCTTCTCTTACTCGTGGCACAACTGCAGCTACTGCTAGTGCTACGCAGGTGTGTGCATGTGCGTGTATACACACTAGGGACCTGGTAGAGTGAGATGGAGCACCACCCGCCTACAGATCCCTAATGGGAGGTCTACGCACCTGGGTCCACAATCACACAAGCACGCACAAACACACTCACACACACACACACACTTCTCCATGTCATATTTCATATTTCATGTCAGTGGGCATTTGATTGTAGACATGGGATACCACAACATGACAAGGTGGAGCGGGCTTTTTCTACAAGGTGACATCACATCACATGAGAAAATCTGCCAAGTGAGTGTGTGTCCACGTGCATCTGTGTCTGTTTCCATGCCCACACTTTTCACACATGTCAACACACAAAAGCCACATGGGAGGCCATTGAGAGCTGCAGCAGCTGTGGAATATGTTATTCAAATGGTGTGTGACTGTTTGTGTGTGTGTGTGTGTGTGTTTGTGTGTGTGTGTGTGTGAGAGTGTGTGTAATCCCGCCCTTAATATGTGTGTATGCGCGTGTTATCATCTCTGCTTGTAGGAATAAACGACACTGATGTGTCTCTGCAGGGAGCTTATAGAAAATCACTTACCTCTGTGCTCTTACTGTAGCGTAGCAATGAATGACTCAGTTATTCTCTCTGCATAGTATTAGGACAGGACAGGAAACATTAAAGGAATCATGAAGCTGTTTCAAAAAATAATAATGGTGGTTATTCAGATGGTAAATACAGGGGAATGATATGAAAAGTGGAGATGGTGAGGATGGCTTGTATCAAATTTTCCCCAACAAGACACCGTACACTCAGAGCCTGAATGTAAAGTACTGCAAACTGTCCTCCTGTACTCTGTACTCCTTGTTTCTCCACGGACTTAACCAGTGATTGAAATTACACTGGTTTAAATTCAACACTATGCACATATGGTGACTGTAGCTCTTGTTAACAATGAACCAAACAGATATTACATAAATAGTAGCACTGAAAATCAAGGAAATTAAAAATTTAAATATGAAAAAGAAAACTCTCATTCATGGCAGATATGATTTGTTCAAAATTTTACCTTTTGGCAGATTATAAAAACTAGATTCAGGCCATAAGCAGGTCCAAGTGTGTGCACCAGCCTAGTTTGCTTCCTGCTCAAATGGGATGTGTGTGTGTGTGTGTGTGTGTTTGTGTGTGTGTGCGTGTGTGTGTGTGTGTGTGTTCATGTGTGCACGGTTGGCTCCCTAGCCTGTGTCTAGCCTTTGCCACACGGGCCAGGGCTCTGCGGCTGCCCCGGGGCCACCATTGTCCCCGGTTCCCACAGCCCAGTGGCCACAGATGTTCCCCGTTTGATACCGTGCTCCTCACACATACTCCCCACTCCCCTAAATGTGTGGGTGGCCAAGCGGGGCGCCCTGTTGCGTGCCACACTCGCACGTTATTGGACGCCTGGTGCCTGGTGACACTAAAAGGGGGAAGCCATCACGTCTACAGTTTAATCCCGTCTCCATGCATAATGGAACAGAAGTAGCCCCAAGTGGAGAAGGAAGCTTTGCATGAGGAGGTGTTCATAAAAGGATCATGGGAAAACAGGGTGCAAGAGGATAGAAGGGGAGCAGAAGCACGCTGAGATGTTGTTCAAAGCACCTTGAGGAAAGGAACAAGACTTTGGAAGACAACTGACATTTCTCCCCACTTGTGCTTCCGTATTGTGTGTGTATGTGTGTGTCTGTGGGTGTGTCTGTGTATGTATGTGTGCTTTGCATGTAATGCATGAGGAGGGATTGATCTGGTGGCTCAGTGCAACAAACAGGCCGTTCAAATTAACGAAGGATGCAACGATGAACGTCAAGAGACCTTGGCATCACAGTTAAAGAAAAATCTCTTCTTGTAGAGGAACAGTGTTACGCTTGCTATCTAAGCACAAACATACACAAAAAAGGGTTTTCAACCTCCTCTGTACCAGCATTTAAAGACCAATAAGCTTCTCCTGTTCATGGTGGATGCTTAGATAAAAACTTTTTTCAATCCTCCAGGGAAGATTAAGGTATATGTGCCCTTTTTTGTTAGCAATGCCGTGAATTCTAGTGTTGGCCAATGGTAGTTTGCGTTAAGGGATGGGTGCGCATTATGCAATCATTTCCTCGTAGCCAATGTTTCTGTGCAGGACTACAGATACAGTAACTGTTAGGGGTAATGCAATCAGATTACATGTGTCTGTAACGAATTGATGTAATGCATTGCTGTTGATAACTCAGACATAACATTACAGTTACCTATGAAACAATTCTGGCGTTACTTCAGTTTCTGGATCTTTAACTATCTGCATGACGTGAGGAGGGAAAAACAAATCAAAAGTCCCTTTTCGTAACACCATAGCACTCGTCCGAGTGGACAAAAATGGCATAGCCGCCACATGGGATGTCGGTTGAGGGCTGTAGGTATCCCCATTATTCAAATAAGTGGCGCAAAAGGATAAAATCTTGATGGTAAAGCATACATTCTTCCTCTCCAGCGACACATACACAACATCTAATCTTAGCTAGTTGCTAAAGAGACGCGGCTAACAAGAGCATGATGTCAACACCAGCCAAGCAGCCAAGACTTGATTTTCAACAGCAGGTAAACACAGCCGAAATAACTGGGCTTTTGGCAGTTTACATAGTGTAGGAAATGTAACTCAACAGTGGAATTGGCATCTTTCCAAAACCAACTGGGTAAATACACATAATGAAGAATGGACGCCCGCTAGAACTTCTTGACAAATTTTGGTACTGATGTTCACAACTTTGTTGTCAGCTTTGTGGCATTTAAGAGCATACAAGAGAGATATTGTGTATGTCCTCATTATAATAAGGGTTTGTGTTGATCTGGGCATACATAAGGTTTAACTTCATAATATGATTTGGCAAGGAAGTTATGATGCATTTCAGTTGACGTTACAGCCTAATCCAAAAGTAATGTAACTAGTTGTGTAACTAGTTACTTTCAGCAGCTAGTAATTTAGTAGAGTTAGGCATTACTTTTTAAAGTAACTAGTAATGTGAAATCTCTTACTTTTTTAAGTAACTACCTCAAAACTGGTTTTTAAAATCCTACAACTCATTATATAAACTTGCAATGCTACGATACAAGTTGTTTGAGTTTTCAGTCATCAGCTAAAAAAAATACAGATAAGACATGTAATGTTAATTACACAGTTCCTCCTGAGGCCCATCTACTGGATGTTGCTTCAATTTGACCTTGTATCTTTCTTCAGTCTGCTTGCTCACAAACGGAACGGTTTGTGTTAGAGTTTCAGTTTTCCAGTAAAATAGATGACATACATAGTTTGCTGATATATCATTAAATTATTAAAAAAATGCTTCTTCTTTGAAACTACGGACTTTGCAATAGGTCCTGGAAAACCTCGGACAGCACAGACAGACAGGTGACTTAAATTCAGAGATTTGGCACGCAATAAGCCCATCACTGGTCATTTCTTTGAGTGAATGTGACAGATGTGAAACATGCTACACCAGTTTGGTTAAGTAACAGTGTTCAATTAACCTGTCACTTCAAAATTAAGATGCATACCAGAAAGTGACTGAGAGTAGTTTACTGTGGCGTAGATGTGGAATTATTGTATAAGTCACAGCAAATGGTGGGGAACTCATGTTTATAATGTGGCAGGTGACCAACGGTAAATGGTTGTGCCTCACGCAATACATATGTGTTTGATTCATATTCATTCATTAAAAAAAGGTGGGAAATGATAACTAGTACTGCACAGAGGCAAACACAGATAGACACAGCAGAAAGAAAAAGTCGGATAGAGAGGAAAGAGCCGCCATTTTCTCCTGCTCCAAGACACTGCTCAGTCTTAATCAAAATCCCACACAGGAAGAACACTTGAGTAGCTTAATCAAAGATCAGCCTGCTCTGTATTAATAATAGAGCAGAGTGCTGAAATGGAGTTTTACTTATTCAAGACTGCACTTATTCGCCTCATATACCTTTAGAGTATATTAGGCTCTGGGTGTAAAGGGGGTCGGAGGAGGGACTGGAGCTAAATGAGCAGGTAGAGCCGCTACTTGTATACAGTACCCAGTCCTATACAAACTTTGCTTTTCTTTCCTTATTGAGCCAAAGTGGTTTTTGTTGCCTAACCCCAGCCACACACTGGACCCAAGATTATCCTGGTCTCCTGTGTCAAAGCTCTGTGCTTCATATGCTCATCACCCACCTTATGTATGACTTGCAGTCAATTGAAGAAATTACCATTATATAAAAACAATTTCTAGGAGACAGGGTTGGACTGGATGGTAATGTTACAGGCAGGACTACGAAAAAATGGATATTAATGTCAAGTCACCTTTGAAACTCCCTTTTCATTCCAGACAAGCCCAGTTGGAAGTATTTCCAGCAATGAGACAGCAGGCAATAAGCTTGACAATAATGATTGACAGGTTTGTTTGTCATCTTTGCAGGCACTGTTTTTACTCTTCTTTTTACTCTTACCTAACTCATGCTTTTAGATTATCTGTACATCTAAACTCCCACCCCATTCCTAATTCCCTACACCTCTCAACTGCTCCCGGACAGAACAGAGGACACCTCGCAACATCACACCTGCCTTCCCCAAGGGCAACATAGTTTGGGAAAATATCTGACGTAGGCCTGCGTTCTCACTCTTGACTTTCTCTCTCTCCCCAAGCTTGCTACACAAGAGGTGGTATGTGTTTTTGGAATGCGACTGAGGAGGTCACCCCAGCATCCTGGAAACTACTGTGTTTTAAAGATCTCACGACTGATTCTCCCAGCTGACACAAGGCACTGGAGGTTCAAAATAACACACTTGCCCTCCAAATTGTCGCTATTTTAAGAGGGTGACCTACATCTTGTCTGGGTCAAATAAGAACACTTTGTAGATATGGTTCGTTAGCTTGTTTTCAATCCAAACAGGGTTTTTGAATGCGTTTTTTAAGATAATCTTTGAGACATGGCTTCGAGATATGCCACCGTCTTATTTTAAATCATCTTTCTGCATTTTCCTTGAAGGTTATTTTCAATAACTTGAAGTTGTGAACATGAGGCTTTACATCTTAAGGCCTATAATTCCTTTGAGACAAAAGGCAGAACGGAGGAATTTAGAAGAAAATCAAATGTGGTCTATACCCATGTATGGTCATGTCACTTCAGGACTCAGATCTAGTAAGCTAAAGACAAAACATGCAAGCGTTACATAGGATTATTGAAGAGAACCTGAGCAGACAATAGCCTGTACAGATACAGTGAGACGAAGATTCGTGCAGTGACAGCAACAATGGACATGTGTGGCGTGGAGATAGGCAGGCGTCACTTAATTAGCTCAGTGGGAACACCCTATTGTCTAGGGTTCGGGACAACTGCACGTCAATGGCACCTCACTTGTAGATTGGTACGCCGCAGACCCGGTTCGATGTGGCTGGGCTATTGTTGAGCTAAATGCTATTAACTTTTAAGCCGAGCCACACATAAAAGTGAAGCTGGTGTAAATTACAATTCCCCTGCACATAATCCACTTGCTGATGGAAGACATTACAGAGGCCTTGTGTCTTGACAACAGATTACGGCGGCGGCTTTACCCTACCAAGCTTGCAAACAGGAGGAACCAAGGGATTTCTGTTTTTATCCGCCCCATCCCTTCCTCATCTTCGTTCTCCCTTTCGTAACTCCCCCCTTCTTCTGTCCTCCCGTTCTGCCATTGATCCCTCTGTGGTATTCAGTATCTGCCAATGGTGCATGCCTGCAGGGGGGCCACCAAATCCATTATCAGGTAAGACAACAGTTTCCACACTGTTTCACTCACTGTAAACCATATAGAGGGAGGGAAGGAGGTAAAAAAAAAAAAACAGAGAGGAGAGTACAGCGGGGTGAGGGGTGGGGTCTGCAAAAGCTTTTTAAACCCGATTATGAGCCAAAGAAAATATAAATTGAACTGTTAAAAAGATGAGTGTATTTTACAGCACATATGTGCTTTAGTGTGGTTCTGCATAAAGGGAGCACAGCTTGAATACAAATATCTGGCAGGGACATCCTCTATCTGTACCTCAGTGTTCTCACCACATTTCAGGCCTGAGTTAATTACTAGTGTGGTAGAGAGTCATTTATTATCAACGTGTCTGCACAAAAAGTTGAATGAGGTCAAATTACTTCAAAGGTGTTTGATTTATTTTGACACGTGAGCAACTCAAAGTATTGCTTGCATGACTACAGACAGATGAAAATCAGCATGAGGTATGTCAAGTCCCTTGCTTTTTTATTTTTATCTTTGCTTTCCGATAAAACCAGATATTAGGACACATAGCTCATATTTAAAGAGTTCTTGACAACTCGGAATAAAACAAGGTAAATCATACAAACAGTTCCTGGCTTGATGACTCTAGCCTATTCTTCCCAGGTGTATGCATGTGTCTCAGGAAGACAAGCCAGACCTCTGCTAATCTCAAGGAACATATTTACACCCAGGTAGGAAGCTACTTCATAGTTTAATGCTAGGGTGCGGCTTATTGAGACTGGCCAGATGGGAACAAACACCACTGGCAACTGGCAGTATTTACTAGTTTTCTCTCTCTTTATCTCACACACACACACACACACACACACACACACACACACACACACAAACACACGCTGTGGGCTAACCAAGGGGCCAGTGTAGCAGTAGTGATGGCCAGCGTGCCAGTCTGAGCGTGAGTGTGTCTAATTCCTGGCTAATGCCGTCTAACCCCCAGGTCCACTGTCCTTGGCTGCCTGCCACTCTCTCAGTACTCACTGTGCTTTTTTTAAAAGCCTTTCAAGGAAAAGGACGGTGGCATAAAACAAGATGAAAAAAACTGATGGAAAAGAACAACACAATTCAATATAGATGTATGACAGGTATACTATCTGAGCAATGTCTGAGGTAATGGGTATCATTGCTTTAGGAGGTGATTGCAGAAAAACAGTGTGGTGGTTGGATTTTTTTATAACATCATGGTTGATTTTAAGGAATTAAAATAACATTAAAGTTGCTTAGTCACGACTGTGGGTCAAATACTGTAAGAAACAACTTCAGAATCCTGCCGTTCTTACACAGAAAGCACTGAACTAAAAAGAATCAACAATTTCTAAATGAGAAGCAGCAACCAGCTCATATACAACGTGTCGGTTACGAAGAAGTCAGTAAATCAAATGCTCCACATCATCTGTCATGAAAAAAACACAGGTTTGTCCACTCCCTTTTCTGTGTAAGCAATAGGAACCGTTGGGAATTTGAAGCAGGAGGTTTTTCCCCTAACCTTTGACCTCTTTTTACAATTACCTTCACCAACTCTATTTCATAACCAACACGCCAGAATCTTTCAGAAATCATGTCCGCTTTGCTTTGCTTTGCACTTATCTGTGACATGTTACATGCTTCAAGTTGCAGGGAGGTTACAGCTCACATACATGCACACGTTTCTATGAATGTGTGTGCTGTGTGTACCATTCAAAGGCCTTCGGGGCATGTGGCTTAGTGACATTGTTGCTGGAGGCTCTCCCTTTTTGAAACCTGATGCCTGGAGCGGAAGCTTACAGATAGTCAGGTTGGGTCAGCCTGTGGGCATGTTGCAGGGCTACAGCGGGGTGAACCAACCAGTCAGACCTGTGTGACTTGTTGTTCTGTTGTGTTTTGGTGTGTGAGTGCCGAGCTTCTCGACTCTACGCCGCATGCACGTGCGCAGGGTATTTTTGTACACAAAAACTGAACGCAAGCACACACACACATTCTAGATGATTTACTCTTTTGCATGCATCTAGCCCGGTGTTAACAAGACGTGTCCAAGAGCACACCTATCAAAGTGTGTCATCTACGACACCCAAGGCTTTTTTTGAATGCCTCACTCTCCTCCCTCTTCTTCTCTGGTTTTGTTCTCTTGAGGAATCCAGAGTAAATATGCCCTTCACACTATTTGAAACATATTGTCATCACATTCACCCCTCAGATATGCATTTGAAGAAAAAAAACCGCAGGCACAATTTTACGAGATGCCAAAACATAAATTCTGCGCTTCAGGTAATGGAATAAGAGGGATATATTTAGAGCAACGCAATCCTGTGTGTAATTTTACATTTGAATCATTCATGGTTTGTCTAATTTTTCATCTAATTTGAATGTGTGTTGTCTACTATTTGGTACAGGTCGCCTCAGCACACCAGCCATCTACAAAGACAACAGTATTATTTCTTTAAGTGACAGGCTAATTCAACCATGATAAACACTGTTGGGGAAAAGCGGAGCAAAGCAAATGCATTCTTTCTTTGACTAAAGGTCAGACTCACACTAGTCCCTGTGTGAGATTTATTTAGAGAACTCTAAAGAGCAGGGCAGCATCTGAGACACAACATATTCCAACAATCTCATATGATATACTGCAGAATTTGGAACAATAATATCATGCTGTAATGTGTTATTGTTGCAGCACAGTAGAAGAAGAAGAAGTCTTTCTTAACAAACCCTAAGGGAAAGTTTTTACACTGTGTTGATGTATTACACACGGGAACACATGCACAAACAGGACTAAAAGGAGAGATGTCAGACTGAGGATGCTGCCCATTAGGCACCACAAGCAGTTGGGGGTTCATTGCCTTGTTCAAGGGCACCTCAGCAGTGTCCAGGAGGTGAACTGGCACCTCTACAGCTACCAGTCCACAACCGTACTTGGTCCGTACAGGGACTTGGACCTCTATCCCTCCAGTTCCCAAGTCTGGACTGCTCCATAGCAGTTGGAAAAAATATAGAAAAGTATAAAATATGTATTTAGAATGTATTTGTTTTTTCATTATCTCTTTCCACCTGATTTCTGATATATATATATATATATATATATATATATATATATAT
>NC_048428.1:9152667-9199598 GCF_013103735.1 Etheostoma cragini | reverse complement strand
CCCCCCCCCCCCCCCTACACCCCACTTTCCTAAAGGCACAAACTCTGCCAGTTGTCACCTCAGAGTATTGCAGGCCTTGCTGAAGCACTCCACTCCTCGGGAGGAGAATGTCAGCCCAGGCTCCGGGCAGTTTTGACAAACAGAGTATATATTGATACATGATAAAGTATGCTAGAAATCACCCGACTGCTGAGGGCTACTATAGTTTTAATATCATCATTTGAATTAACAAGCATTCTGTGGAGAAATAATGAGCTTTCATTATTCAGAACATCATCCTTACCCCGGCGGAGACTCGCAGGGCTATTAGTGCTTGAGAACTTAATGAAAAGAAGATAAAGAAGGTTTGAGATAAAAGTTTGAATGGCCACACTCGGTAACCAGAGTTAAAATTTAATGCGGCCCCAGTGGATGATGGATGAGCTTCTCCTCTGGGGCCTGGGGAACGGGTAGACAGGGGATCCGCTATGGAAGGTGCCATTCTGGGGAAGGTGAAGAATGTGCACCCCTCCCGCAATCTCTGACAGGCCCAGTGTGGTGTGCCAACCCAGGTGGACCCCCCACCCCACTGCTGATTGATTCATGCAAACCCATAGATAGCTGTATGTCCCCTGCACAGAAAGAGCACTGCTAGATTTAGGTCCCAAAACCTTGTTGCTTTGCCAAAAAGATATCCCATTAAATTAATTTGGATTGGAACGCAAAATACGTCTGACTATCATTGTGCCCAAAGTTAAGTCCACTTTACTTCACTTCTACAAGCTAAGGCCACAGTGTATTACATAATTAATGATCAGTTATCAACAAGAAAAGATAATTGATGCCCACAGGAGTTGGTAGTTTAAGTGAAGACAGATCAGGAAAGGCTAGAAAAAGTGAAATATTTCCCCCCAAAAATGTAAAAATCTTCTCATCTGTTCTATTTCATTTTTCACAACTCGATCTCATTAATACATGCAAGACTGCCTTAGGATAACATCTCTTCATTCAGACAACCCTGTGGTGATGCCTTTTCTCCAAAACAAGTGGTGTGTGCTTCATTCCTTTTCTGTGCGTTGGCTGCAGTGTATTACGTAACTGACACGAGATGGAAAAAAAAAGAAAATGGCAACAAGAAAAAAAAAATCCAAAGCCAATTTAATAGCAGTGATTAAACCTGCAAAGTGTATGATTTCAAATTTGACTACTATCTGGAGGATAATATATTGACACACAGGTGCAACTGTGCTGTAACATACTTGTAAACACACGATACACATTGAGAAATACACACAGCCGTACATTCACACACAAGGGAGAAAAAAAAGACAGCAGCAACAACTCCTGGAGTCCCTCTGCTTGATGCTGTGTTTGTCCCAAGGGCCTTAAGGGAAGTATGTTTGCTTGCTGAACCATTGTGAAGTCTCCAACAGACATGTCTAGCTTGCTGCTGCGCTGGGCTGTGCTGTTCTCTGCTGGAGGAGATCTCTGTGAATGGGAGGGGAATGCATTGATTTGATGAATGAGTGCATATTTGTGGGAGTACTGGTGGCCAATGTGCAGTCTGGTGCGAGGAGTTATTTTTGTGGCTCGAACTTGACAACAAAGCCTTTAGCTCTAAACGCAGACTGCAAGAATCACAGTTCAGTGAAATGCTAGCCCAGATGTTACTCTCTCACATTGTCTTTATCTTGAGGATAACAGTCTCTTTGTCTGGCATTTCTGACATGGTGGCATGGGTTAATGTGTTTTTATGTTCATGTACTTTTTTTAAAGTATTTGTCTAACTTTTGATTAAACATTATACCATCATTGGCATAGAATGAAACCTTTTACATGTTTGGACATCTCAGCTCTGTAATGCTTTGAGCGTTGACACAGACCTCAAAGGAAGGAAGTTAGAGTAAAACTAGTGTCAAAGACAGACTTGCTGTATTCACAAACATACCAGTGGTTTACAGTGTGAAACTGTTGAATGCATTTATTTTGCAGTTTGCAAGGCCAGGCTTAGGGGAAGTACGAGGTCCGCTGGTCCCATGCATACTGTAGATTTTTTGAACCAGATCTTGGGCATGCTGCCGATGTTGCTCTTCTTTGCATATTGCACACTACATGCTACATTTTGGCCAAATCACACTGCTAGTATAGTAGGCAGTTTTAAATACAGCCACAATTTGGATTTTACAGCATCTTCCCTTAAGCTCAACTGACTGAACTTAAAGTATTTCAGGCTGTGTTCCCTTTAGCAAAGTGTTGCACCTTGTCCCATTCCCATACATCAAGACATGTACATATGCTGCCAATGTGCGCTTCAGTTTATAAAACTCTTAACTTGGCCAATATAATCTTTTTAAAATAACCAATTAATACTTCTACTAGAACAATAAAGTTTGACATCAAACCCAGGTGTTTTGTGGAAAAAAAAAAAATCATTTGAATTCATGCAACTTTTACTATTCCTTGCCATGATATGGTTCCTACTTCAAAGAAACGTCTTAATTTTTTAAGTTCCCATAAAGGTTACTTATCCACAATGGCAACCCCATTTATGGTGGCTATATAACTTTAATTAAACACACCCAGGTGTCGGCTGGTACAAGCACTTAACACGGAACAGCAACAATATGACCTGGTAAAAAACATGTAAAGGAGAAGAGGGAGGCTGGGACCTCTCTAGGGTTTCATGGGTTAGCTGTTTTCACAAAAACATTGGAGCAGTGAGCGCATTTATAATATAATGTCAGTCAAATTTGGAAAACAAAGTTTTTTTTAATGTGGTTTTTGCCTTCCCAAAACAGCAAATACTTTATAATCAGGGTACCAGTCAGTTTACGAATCCATGTTATTCCAAAGACTTTAAACTTAACTAGACTTAAACTCAAGCACTAAGAGCATTGAGTAGAGTAAACATGTTGGCCTTTCAGTAAAGTAAAGTAACAATTCATGACATCCTAAGATTTTGAGCTTGTACCACAACAACAACAAAAATCAAGTTTTTAATTTTGAGTTTTTTAATTTTGAATCATGGATCTAGTATTTGTGACAACATTTCCTGCTGATAACCCATTGTGCAATGCATTTTTGAGAGCTGTGTGCTACAGGTCTACAGCAGCCAATCACCAAATACCAAACTGGCCCATAGATACAAGGGACTGTACAGTGTATTATCAACATTTGTGTATTAAAGTAAAAGATTTCTTTAATTCCTGGTGTTCAATTCCGTACGTTTTGTCCTTAAATCCTGGTATTTAGAAGTTCATTACATGGCCTCTTGCTATAAAAAACTGTTTCACAAGGGTTAAATGTGACAAAAAAACAAGCCAGACTTGTTTTAAATGTATTGAGTAATCTTAAGGAATTTACAGGGGGTACACCACTGCTACATTTACAGATAATCTCAGCCTCTTTAATTTAGTTCTATTGCATCCTTTTTATGGTACAGGCCAGGGATAGCTGGAGGGTAGGGCTGGGGGATTGAGAGGAGTTAGGTATAGGTCCTGTCCAAGTATTCATGTGCCTAGAAAGCAGGCAAGCATCATAAAAAGAATTGCTGGCTAATCATTTCAATACAGCACCAAGGCTAGGCAGGAGGGTGGCTTCATACACACAAGCACACACATGCATCACTACAGATGATATCTATGCAACCTGAAGGGCCACTGTGAGAACCTGAGATGAGATGAAAGAGAGGAGAGAGGTGGAAGGAAGCAAAAGAGCAAGAAAGTGAGTACGTTAGCCAGTTTGTGTTCTAATGCACCGGAGAGAGAAAGACAAAGGAGAGTCTGAGAGATAGAGTGATGTAACAGCATCGCACATCAGAGACCACTGAGAAGAAGATGGTGTGTTTTTACAAGGTGAGCATGCCTGAGACGTTGAGACACCTCATTTAGATAACTGAAGAAGTGAGCCGCTGTCATCTCAGGGGGAATCTTGCTCCTAATTTCCCCTGGAATCACAAACAGCTGTTGTTTAAACTAGATCACATCACTGTCACATGGCTGCGGGGGCCTGGAGAAGTAGCTCTGCCGCTACTCCCGACTGTCACCACCTGATAGCCATTTTTAACGCTGATCCCTTTCAGGTACTTTAATGTTCTCGCCGCCTCGTGAGACAGTGGGGGTGGAGAACACTTCTAATTCTTTTATAAGCTCCAGCCTGAGCCCAAAAGGACACACAAGCCTCACGTTTGAGTCCTGCTAATAAAGATGGGATCTGTTTGTCGTCTCTACCCCTCCATCCCCTTTTCCTTCCCAACCCAGGATGTATGGGCCCCGTCTCTCTCTCTCCTTTCTTTCCCAGGATCCCGCGCTCGTGCCATGTGTGGTTGCTGATCACAAACATATGGTTTAATTCTTGTACACGGCGAGCAGACGTTACAGCAAAAACACAGTCAGACAAACTGTGACAGATTTTTTTGTAACATTCTTTCAGAAGGATGTAATATAAGACTATTTTTATCACATAAAACATATGATTAAAGTTACTATTGTTTGCACTTGTACACGTACCTCCACAGCATTTTCACTCAGCAATAACAACACTGAATCGGGTAAATCATGACTCAAGATATCAGGCATTCTTACTCCCCACAAGGAATTTTATAGGGATTCCATTATGTTAACTTTATACATTGCTTTTGCTGAGGTTGGATAATTATAGTGATCACTATTGTACACTTCTCTCTGCAGATGTTCACCAGGTAGTGAAACTGGCACTGAGAGTGATTTTCAGCTCCACTTAGGCAGGACACGGTCTAGCATGACAGTGTTGGAAAGACGATTGAGGCAAATATGTGACTTTTTTCTTATGTATAAAGAATAGTTTTGGCCCCAGAAGTCTTCAGTTGAAATATTCATTTTTCCAGTGCTATCATAGGTCAAAACTCACATTGGAAATTGACAGAAAAAGTAATCAAATGTCCTTGACCTCCGTGAAAATGTAGTCTACCTTACCTCAGCCAAGTACCAATAACCGTTCTAACAACTGTGTCCTCTAAATAATACTCAACATAATTAGGGTGTATTCTTGCTAGCCTAAAGGCTTTACTGGAAGCATGGCTTGTATTTACACATCTGACAGTTGAGAGAGAGAGAGAGAGAGTGCTAGAGAGAGAGAAGCAAGACAGATGCAGAGAGACAGACAAAATGCAAGTGTGCTTGTGCATGTGTGTGTGAGAGAGAAAGATGGCAGCACGCTGCAAAGATCCTCTGTAGCCCATGCTTTAGAAGACAGAGACGAGTGTACAAGAAGCAGAAATGTAAATGAGCGTGTCCATCCATCCATCTATCCAAGGCCGCACACGAAGCTTGTAAACATGTGAATTTTAAATACCACCCACCCGGCTCTTTCCCTTTGCTAGTCTGTCTTAAGAAAGGGCAGCGGACTGAACTCTTTAGTCATTGATTATGTGATTATACTGGATTAGTGCGTAACTGTACGTCGTCCTGCAGCAAGTCTCATGAGGAATCTTTTTCAGGACTAGGATGGACTGTGTGCGGGTTAGTGTGAGGGGGTGTGTTGCCTCACATGTGCATATGTTTGATCAGCTACTGGTCATTCCACACATGTAGAAACTCATCAATACTGCACACTGGGTGTCTACTTGCAACCACTTTTTTATGCATCTACAGTATGCTACTACTGTATGTGTTCTGTTCTGGCAACACACTAGCTAGTATCTCAACATCACATATTTTCCACAGGACTATGTAGGAAACAATTTCCATCCAACTCCTGAACTCAAAAGCACTGCTGTTTTGTGTTGTTCATCGCCTATTGTGTGTGGGATCTCCCCGCCACGCTGATCACAAAGTAAGAGACAAATCATCAGGTGAGTCAGAGGGAGCAGCATTCCTTCATCAACAATTACACAGAAAGCCTGAGAGTAACCATGCTGTTAGACGTACAGACACACACACACACACACACAAACACACACACACACACACACACACTCTCTCTCTCTCTGCAGGTGTGCCATAAATTAAGTGCATGAGTAACTGTCTAGAAAAAGGAAAGAAAAAAGCGGTCCAAAGAGACATATAATGCCAGCACACCCTCATAAACAGATGTCTGAAGGTCTCCCTCACCCATATGTATGCAGTATGGTTTTGTGTTTTTTTATGTGTAAATGTGTGTGTGCAGTGAAACAAGTAGTAGCATTATAAAGGTTTATACAGTTACAAAATGTGGTTAATAATCTTATTCAGTCCGATTTTAAGACCACTTAGTATTGCATACAGTTCAAGACATGTGTATATTCTTATTTGGGCCACTAATTTTGATGAAACTACACTTTTGGGTTCACTGTAGTATCTTGCTAAAATGTTTTTATGTTCAGTTTCCCCTTCTCCGTTTTTGTTGTTGTTAAATCACTAGCCTCACTAACCTGTTAATTTCTCTTTCCCTCAGTCTATTTCTACTGATGGTGTGCTATTTGTGCATCTTCATAAGAGAGCATGCATGCATGCTCCAGCGCATGACTTTGTTCTGAGAAGGCCTGCCTGTGCCAGTGACACAGAAGTAATTCAAAAAATGTCTCCCCAGTTGCAGTCACTGCGGAATGTGGCAGAAGGCAGTGGCAACTTGACAGTCCGGTTCTGCGTCGGTGTGTGACGAGCCAGTCCAAAAGGTCAGAGACTTCAAAGCCTGGAAGCAGCCTCAAAACAGAGCTCCGCACCTCTGACAGCTACATAACATTTGTGTAAGCTCATAACTGAGTGTGTATGTGTTTGTGTGTGTGTGTGTGCCTGTGTGTGTGTGTGTGTGTGTGTGTGTGTGTGAGTTATGAGATGGAGAAACTTTACATTGTGGGTTTTATTAAAAGCCTGCCAAAATGAACAGTTGCTTTGTGTTGATGGGTCAACAGTAAAACACTTCAGGTGTTGCTGTAAATGGGGTGGTTAGTGGAGTAGACTTGAGAAAAACATACTGACTACATGCCATAGTAAGTTTTTCCTTCATTTGAGCAGATGTTTTGTCAAAGCGGCTGGCCTAATTTTTGCATGTGCATGTTTAACTTTGGATTGAAATGGAGAAAGAGAAAGACTGAGAGCTGCGGTGTACCTGACATCCAGTGACCTGGTGCAGGTTTGGCATGCTCTTGCTCTTGGGAAACTTAAATGAAAGACTCAAAGGAATGTGAATCTGTGAATGTGCGTGGGTTTGTATATACGTAAATACTCATAGCTGCAGCCAAGTAAGCTGTTCTTTGCAGGCGGATGCAATCGATACACAGACATCAGCACTGACTCTCTTGTCTCAAAACTCTGCAAAGTCACATTTAACTTGGGCACAGACTTTCTTTTTTGGAGGACTCTGAGAAATTAATTTGTGAGCCTGACACGAATAAACAGCTCATGCATAAATATGACCATAACTTTAAGACAAAAGGAGAACAGCTCTATCTTCGTTGCAAGGAGGCGGAGGGTGGGGTGGGGTGGGGGGATTTGTTTTCTTATCAAAGAAACACAGGGCAAGATTAAAGAGTCAAAATCCTCCCGACATGTGTGTAGTGTGTGTGTCTGTGTGTGTGTGTGTGTGTGTGTGTGTTTATTCGCTCCTTCATGCCTGCCCCCGGACGTTCTCTCTCCTTCTCCTCCCTCCCTCTCGTCACTCTCCCCGTAGCATTAGGAGCTAGCTGCCAGGCTCTTCTCTTCAGCATCCATCCATCCCTCCATCCTTGCGCCTGGAGGAGTCTGCATTAATCAGTCCTTTTCAAAGGAGGTCCTGCTAACGTAGCTGTGGTGTTTCCTCCCATTCCATGCACATGTGGCCTATACAGTGAAGTCACATCAATCCTTATACAGTGGAATTACACGGCTAATCAATGACATTCAATAACAAGAGGCCATTTACCCATCGGTCTGTCCACTCTTTCATCCCACCCACTGACAATGGCCTCTAGTTTGTGTGTAAAAGGTTATGGATCACGCTTGGAAAACAACCAGAAATACCCACAAAACAAAGTAAAACAGTTTGCAGTATTTTGGATTTAACGTTGTTAGGTAATTTGAATCAGCAACAACTTTTCCTCTCCTCCACCATAAAAAAGCAATACGAAACATCAGCGTATTTTGTGTGTGCAGTTTAGTTGTATCAGAACATTTTTTTAAGAGACAGGGCTGTGAAGTAACGTCATCAACAAAAAAGTCTTGCCGATGATAAGTTATTCAAATTAAATGTGAGCAAGGGAAATGACAACCTTCTTCTGAAAGGGTGATATTTCAAATTTCAACAAATGGAATCAATCCTGCCTGCAACAATGTTTAAAAAACGTTTTGCTCCATTTTACAAGGATAACAAGAAACAATAAAAGGTCTTGTGGATTTTTCTTAACCTGAAGAAATGCTCAAGATACTGACAATTTTGAAAATCCAACTTAGGAGACAGGAGCCTACAATTGAGGCATTAACCATTGAAAGTGAATTCAAACATGTTGGACTCATGCTCTTAACTGTATGCTAGTTAAGTTGTTTCCCATAGCAACAGGTACAATCCAGATGCAGGAACATCAGGCTTCAGTGGAGCAGTGATGGTGTCATGTTTACCGATCAGATTTGGTTAATAGATCCAGGTAGTTTTGTTCCATAATGGGACTGGAACATGGCTGTTATTGCCTTCAGCACATGTAGCTGAATATGAATAACCCTTTATGTAAATCAATAAAAGTAAGTGGCAGCCTGAGAATAGATAACAAATTAACTTGTCTCAGAAAGAAAAAAAGGCCCCTAACATGTAATTAGCTTCTTTTAAAAACAAATCCCCATGTCAAAATGTTGATTTACTTTGACCATAGGTGAAATACCCATAAACACAAGAAATTTTCATAATTTGAACACAAAATTAATTGATACAATTTAGTATAACCACCTTCAGATTGAACACAACTGATCAAAACAAATTTCGGAATTCTGCCCTGATAGGTGGACTTACAATCTTTCAAATACTAGCCTGCTACTCTCTGCTACACAGGGTCCAAGTCAAGCTGTCAGCGAACGTGCCAGCGTGTCCAGAGGGCGTCACCACACATACGGTACTGAGCTACAAAACAGACACCGCTTCATGCAGCAGGTTGGCAGTGGCAGCCAAAGGCCAGAGAAGCAAGGAGCAGGGAGGGCACATGAAGAGAAAATGTGGGACAGAGACATGCAAAGAGAAAGTGAGGAAAAGACAAAAAGGAAAAGTGAGAGTGGGGATTGGTGTAGAGGAGAGGGAGGAAGAGATAGGATGAGCCAGTAGGTGAAAGATGGCAGGAGGGCAGCATGCAGATTGCCCAGGACCTGACTGGCATATTCTTGGATGGCTAACAGTCGGAGAGAGAGAGAGAGAGAGAGAGAGAGAGAGAGAGAGAGGAGGGAGGGGTTGGGGTGCCAGGGAAAGTTAGGGCCCTCAGGATGTTCTGTGCCAATGCCAGCCCCTGGAGTGTGGCTAGGAGATAGCAGGCCCACGTGCACTGGTGCACCATACACACAAACACACATGCAATGACAGTGAAAATGTGGCAAGGGAGCAAATGCGTGGATTGAAATGGATATGAGAAATTTTGCTGAAAAGACAGGGAATATACTGTAGAAAAAAATACTGGATTAAGAAATGGAAGAAAAACAATGTTCATGTCTCTTGGGAGAGTGTCCAAGGTCTGCTTGGTAGCTGACTGAGTCTGCATTAAAACCACTCAGTGTAGCATTGTTCAACTGAGGTGAGCAGGTTCATTTTCAACCATTACTTTGAATTAATTAAACACAAACTACATCCTTTCACAGAGACTAATGCGTAGCTGCATCTTCAGTCAGGTCAGCTCTCTTTCTCTGCTTTACTTTTTCCCTCTGTATCCTCCACTCTCATTGGCAATGTAGAGTGATGGAGCTTGAGGCCATGTGTGCTGGTTTGGGCCAATTATAGGGATTCTCATCAGTGCCGGTTTGCCTTTTTGCTCCAGGCTCAGAGCACACAGACCAGCCGAGGGTCCACATGGGTCAACTCTCTACCCGTCACATCTACGCACAATGAGCATACCTGGGAGATGCAGTACTGCTGGTTTGGCAGATCTGATATATAAGAGACTAAAAAACAGAAAAGAGAAAATTAAGATCTTTGGGCTTGGATGTAAAAACTTAATAAAGAACATAACTATGTTTTTACTTTGCTACAAACTAGAATTCAACCAGTGACAAAGACAAAAAAAGAAATGTGCTCGCCTACAGTATATTCAGTCATACTGATATCAATCACAGGTTTTGTGAAACTGGACAGTTGCCTAAAGAGATCTGAATAAAATAAATGGATGACACAACTTTCAGAAATCTCTTGAAATATAAATTAAGAAATCGTAACAACACACAGTACACCTGTTGAAATACAGGAAACCATGTCAACAAAGAACTACAAACAAGTGATATTTTCAAATTTCTCTAAATCTGAAGCAGTTTTTGTCGAAGCTGGTTTCCAGTGCTGTACTGCAGCTCGACAGCAATGTCATCCGACAGAAGTTGCACAAGCATCGAAAGAATATAATGCTAGTGGAGGGATTTCTAGAAATGAGTCCTGTAATTTAAACAGCTCTCCTTTAAGCCTAGAAGGGGAACTTCATGTGGTAACTTGGTGATGGGGGCATAACGTCTGCAGACAAAGTGGTCAAAGCTCAGACGCCCATGAAGGCACCATGCTAGTTATGTCAGAACTTCTTGTTGTTTCCTACTGTCACTTTCCTACAAAAGAGATACTGTACACAAACGGCCTCAGATACAAACCTCTACATGTACAAGCACGTAACATTATCAAATGGTTACAAAGTGTAGTGTACAAGCTTTTGTTTGGGTTTGGTTGCTTGGACAACATCAGAGTTTTTTGCTACACCACAGTGGTAACTGACTAAGAAGAGTGACTATCCTAATGATTCTCTATTGTTGAAATGTGCAAAATGAAACCTGTTGTAGAAACAAGCTGAGAACTGTGAGAATGTACAACGCAATTTCAAGTGTCACAATGAGTGGTTTTTGGCTACTTTTCCAGCTTTGAAAAATAACTCAATCAAATATGATAAATTGCTAGAAAGACAAAAGTATACTGGTAATTCACTATCTGTAAGAGTAAATAATCTGAGAGGAACACCAGATGAAAACAGGCACAGCAACATAACAATATATTACGATTTCTTCTTGTAGAAGAATCCTAACAAATAACGTACCTAAAGTATGGACCCTTAATGACTTCCCTTGATTTGGGGGTTAACCTCCTCAATTAACCTTTAGGTAAACAAGGGGGGGGCACTACACCCAATGCAGGGTCTATAAAAACAGCAGTACTTCAAATATACACAGTGTTCAGCCATAATTACCAGCTTGGAGGGAAATTTGACTGAGAAACTGGATTAAGCATGACCAAATCTTCTCAAGTGGTTAAAAAAATCAAAGCGCACTGAATGTTTGCCCCATACACATTGGCTTCGGGATGAAAGACTTGGCCGAGGTTCGCGAACTAGCGCCGACACCAGGAATTTTTTTTTTTTTGTCAAATTATCTGCTTTTGTTCTAGAAGTTTAAGCAGTGCTGGTCTGTGTGTTTGCTCCTGAAACACAATCTCAAACATGGCCTGGAACTGTGTGTCTTGGAGAAGAAATCAAACTTGTGGCCTGTTTGGCGTGGTTGCAGCCCTGAAAGTGGATTGCACTGGTGCTGTGGATTAGCAGAAGGTAGCAGCAGGCAGCATGTGTGTGTGTGTGTGTGTCTGTGTGTGTGTGTGTATGTGTTTGTGTGTGTGAAAAAGTATGTGTGCATGTCTGTGTGTTGGCGCTGGAGGCTAGAGTGTGGTGAGGAGGGAAATTCGCACCTCCATGCACGCTGCTGAAAACCTGCTAACCGTTGCATTTACAACTCTTAGTATGGTGAGGTAAACGCATTTTTAGTAAACCCCCCTTCTCCTCTAATCGTCCTGAAGATTTTTTTTAAAGGAAACGCACCCAAAACCATATCCAAAATAGCAATGCTACAGAGGAGGGATTGTCTTTGCAACTTGAAAAAAAACATTTTGGTTGGCCAAATGATGCTTGTCATCCAAATGCAAACATTCCCTGATACCATCGCACGGACTTAAGCCTGTTGACAAAATGGAAAGCAAATGATGTGTGGTCCCCCTCTCCACAGAAACCTGCATTGACACAAAAGTGTACCCACTGAGATCATGCTAAACCTTTAAACACTAAATTAAGTGCTCTCAATTTTATTAAAACCATAATATAAATACTCATGGGCATTTTTTCTCCTAAGAGAAGAAAAATGAATATCAGACCCAGATTTCCATCCCACAATGCATTTGGGGTTGTAAGTTGAAGAGGAGGAAAGGCAGACAGAGGAAGCTTTAAATCTGTGTCAAAAAGAAAGACATTAGCCGTGTGCGAGATGTTCATTTAGGAAACCTGGTGTAAAGGTACGTTGGTGGCCCATTAATTACAATAATCACATCGTAGGTGTTAGAATAATTCATTAACTCAGATTTAGTTAAGGCTTCATTTAATAAGTCCTTGTTGGTCAGGAGAATAAGAGACAGGAGAGAGGAAGGTGGGAGGGAGACAGTGATAGAAAAAAGAGAGGGAGGGTAAGCTAGAGAGAGCGAGAGATACAGGGTGCCTATTAAACCACAAGGCCTGGATTGTCAATTTGTGTTTGAACGTTCCACTGGGGGAACGGTTCCATCCTTTTTAAGAGATATATCATTTTATAAAAGACCAAAGGGAGGGAAAAGGAGACAAAAACGGGGGGATGGAAGGGAGGTGGTGGTACAAGGGAGGGAGTTATGGAGGAGGGGTGGTTGGTTGGGGAATCAGTTTTGCCTACTATATTTAACTGACCCATAAATCTGTTTTTAAATTCTCCTCCAGTTAAGAACGCCCATGCGAACTGGAGAAAAGAGAAGGCAAAGGAAGGGAGGGTTTTTCTTTTTCGCGCCGGCTGTTAAGTACCACAATCCATGCATAGCCGACGATACATTTATCCTAACAATGTAATTGGTCCAGCTCCCTTGGCTGGTGGCTCAGTTACTGGCCCTCCCTCAGGCCCCCCAGTGTGTGAGTGTGTGTGTTTGTGTGTGTGTGTGTGTGTGTGTGTGTGTGTGTGTGTGTGTGTGTGTGTGTGTGCAACCAAGGCCCTCCCTTCAGCCCTCAAATGAAAAGAAATCCCTGGCTTCCATTGAGACAGAAACTCACTGGGGGGCATGGTGGCTAGGCTAACATGGCTAATGCTAACATAAACTATACACACCTGCTAACAACCTCACTGCAGGGCTACAGTATGTGTGTGTGTGTGTGTGTGAGACTGTGTGTTGTTGCAGGTTGAGAGTGGGTTGGGGATTGCACCACAGGCAACAGATGAAAAGCTGAGGAGACATACTCACACAAACACAATTGTATACGCACACACATACACAAACAAGCGCACCACTCCCCCCCCCCAAACCCTCTCCTCCTCTCTTTTTTGTCTTTCTCTCCGACACACGCATGTACAGGACACACACACACACACACACACACACACACACACACAGGCGCAATTACGAGGAAGAGGACAAAAGCTTCACAGACAGAAGCAACATAAGGGTCGGCTCGTTGTTTCACCTGGAGCTAAATATCTAACGCAGAGGGGAGTCAGAGAGGAGAGGGAGGTGTAGGAGAGGAGGGAGGGCAGGGGGAGAGGGATGGATGGGGGACCAAGGGGTAGAACAGAGGAGAAGGGTGAAGAGAGGGGAGAGCAGGTGCTCAATCTCAACTATTGTAAGGTTGGATAGGGAATTGTTTTGTTTTGTATATCATTTTCTCATCATCGTGTTTTCTTTTCCTTTAGAGTTTTAACTTGTTTTGATTGCTTTGGAGGAATCATTTTTTAAGAGATCACAGACACAGCTGAATTGGGGAGGATACACATTCAGTGAGGGGAGAGGGGAGAAAGGTAAGTAGGAAAAAAGAACGGTAAAATTGAGATGATGAGAAAGGAAAAAGGTACAGCAAGGAGGATAAGGATAGCTTTTTGGGTAGGGGTGAAGAAGAAGAGGGAGGTTTAAATGTGTGTGTGTGTGTGTGTGTGGAGGGGGGGGCGCATAATGAAGCACAGGGCTAATTTGGAGAACTCCAGCTGGCTGAAGCCAGAGGGCCTGAGCTTCCAGAACATCTGAAATACTCGCGCGCACACACACACACACAAACACACACAAACGCACAATATTACAACTGATAGACTAACACGCATGCAACACCATTGCAGTTGTGCAAGCGTGCACACTTTATACACTGAACATAACACGCTTTTTGACCTCAACCTGTTTTGCTATCTAACCTCAGCCACACACACACACACACACACACACACACACACACACACACTACAAACACTTTAGAACATCAATACATCGGTGTGTTGTTGCTCTGTGTATGTGTATGCCTGTGGTGATGTTTGGGTTGGGGATTAATAAGATTGAAAGTTGTTTGAGTCTCTTGTGCGTGTGTGTTTATGTGTGTTGTGTGTGTGTATGTGTGTGTGTGTATTGTAGCAGGAAATAGCTGCTATCAATGACTCATATAAAGGATCTGTATATGAGTACATGATCTATACAGGCGATATGACTTTCTATCCGCAGATTTGGGAAGTACAGTACTTTAGGAGGTTCAAACAATGCCGTATTTCCCATTCAAATCACTACTCTTGAATGGCTTACTGTCTGCATGCAGTATGCTTTGTTTACCTGTGGTTGTCTTTGTGATGATACCGAGCTTGGTAGAATTTGTATTATTGAAATGGGCTGGACTATCTTTCCAAACAGGTTTAAAATATACAACACAAACATTATTCTGCTTGTGTTGCATGTTAAACAACATGGTGCTGTGCATGCCAAAGTGAAAGGCCAGTGATTAAATGACTCAATGACAAAACACCTAAAGGGACAGTTAACACCAAAGTTTTTCTCTCAACTGTAGTGCTATACATCAGTCTAGATTGTTTTGGTGTGGGTTGCCAAGTGTAGAATAAATTGACCATAGAGATGTCTACCTAATATAATAGAACTAGATGGCACTCGGCTTTTGGTGCTTAAAGCGGCAAAACAATACACTTGAAAAACCTCAACAGCCATGTTACTTTCCAGGCATCATAACCCGGTTTCCAAGATAGTCCACAGACCTGGTTGTGAGCAGTTTTAAATAGAAACTATTTTCTTTCTACCTTAGTATCCACTGCTTACAACTAAGTCATGATTTCTGGAAAGGAACATTACTGTTGTGAAAATACATTTTTGCCGCCTCAAATACCAAATGCTGGATGCCATGTAGTTCCTCAGACAAAGAGAAGGCACAAAAACGGATGCTTTGCACAGAAAATTGATGCCGACTATGTGTTTTACAGTCAAAACAGATGTCAATTGTGTTGTTACAGGAAAACCTTACAAACAGTGTCAGGTCAGAGTTGTCAGTCACACTCCACACGCTGTAAGTCCCTGATGAAATGGGTTGCCAATTGCCACTGTTTGCCTTCAACATATTGTCAACCACATCACGACGCTTTGAGCAGAACGTGGTTGGCTGAAGTGTTGGAGTAAAAATTCCTTTTCTCTGAGGCTACATCACGGTAATGGCTTAAAACACAGCTGGATTAAAGCCTCCCTGGTTTACAACCATAAGGTTTCCCATCTGCAAACAATGCCCAACTATATTTTGTTGCCCTCCACCATTTGGTTAACCTCAAGCCTTTATGGTTACCTAGGGGTGGCTCGGGGTGATGGCATTTGACTTAAGACTAGAGCCAAAGTGAAATGCTGACTAATCTGTAACATCTGGCAAATTTTATGAGAGAGAGAGAAGAGCGGGAGAAAATGATGCCAGGTTGGCAGGTGGAGGATCGAGGAGCACTCACAGTACATTTATATAACCACACACACACACACACACACACACACACACACACACACACACACACACACACACACACACACATACACACACAGACACACTCAATACTTTCCAATGCCAGGGTGTGGTGACTGAGATGCCAAGCTTGTCCCTATAGTGCTATGCCGTTTTATGACCCAGAAAGTTAACCCACACGCATTCAAGCCCTTATCTCTATTACCACATTGAAATACACACGCAAAGACACAAACATATATACACAACAAAACGTTGTGAGGCATGATATAGTTATGGCACAGCCCGGGCCGTTTTTCAATCATCGCCCAGGTCTTCACTCCCAAAGCACCATGAGCTGCAGAGCTGGGAGCTGTCAGACACCGCTGTACTCTCATAAACAAGGCAGGTGGCTAAGTGTGTGACTCAGAGTCGGCCTACAGCACAGGTACGTTCAGTTAAAACTCAGAGTCCATTTAATAAAGTACGAACAGGCCTAAAGATGACTGCAGAACAGTAATTACTGCTAAAAGTCTTCATTTGTGTTGTTGAAACAATTGGGCGAAACAACTGGACCAAACGTAATTCAAGAAAACAATGCCAGGCACAGCAGATGTAAATGAGCCTGTGGCTAACTCTGGTACAATGCATCAAATGCTATCATGTTTGTTTAAAATTTTACATGGTCCCTAATAAGTAAATTAAAAAACATGTAGATTTGCACGTCTTTAATTCCAACATTCCTTTTCCAATGTCTTTGCCTCAATTCTACTTCCTCCACTAACTACTTCTCATTGGCAATTATTTGGAAGTATGCTATACAAATACAGTTTGAACATCAGTATATCAATTTGTGTCAGAAGATAAGAGTGTTCTCATGTTGTACACTAAAGCAACCTTTCTTTTTTTTGTATAGCAACCAAACATGGTGGTGGCACATGATGACAGCTGTGTAAATAAGAACGTTTTATATGAATAAGTCTAATTGTGCAGGTGGATGTTAACTTCTGGATGAGTGACTCTGTGCTCTATATTTATGGTTTCATAAAGGTTCCCACACACACACACACGCACACACACACATGCACTCAATACACAATGTCTTTATCTGACAATCAACGGAAAAATGAAACGGTTATGACACACACTAGAAAATAAAAAAGGGATAGAAACACATGCAACACACATTACAGTAACAGAGAGTTTACGCCATGTTCTAAGCTTTACTATGTAGCAATCACACGTGTGGCGTGCACCGGGGCGAGAGGAACAGCAACAAATTGGATTTCCCAAGGATGATGGTGTGATGAAAGATTGTGTGTTTTTCTCATCTACCGCCAGTGCTGTTAGAGCGCGGCATGATTAAATAAAACCTTGCCCAAGTTTCAATAAACGCATTATAACAATTGCATTTCCTTGACAAAGATTTAGGGACTGGTGTGATGCGATTGGATTACTGGGGAACATTGAGCTTTTTTAATGCTGTTTTTGCCCTGCCTTAAGTTGAACGTACACCTCCACTTGAGCAAGTTTAAGGAATTTCTCTCCTCTCAACATGTGGTAAGGGACACTTTGAAGATGATGGAGGTGGCTTTTCCTCAACCACATCTCTACTCAGACTTTATGCAACGGAGAGAATAAATAGCCAAGCTTCTGTCTTTCACATCAGTGGAACATGCTAAACTGCCTTCCACCGCAATGGGTGATCAGCAATGCACAATTCTAATATAATTATATGATATACCATTGTATTGTGTTGTAATGGTGACTTAAAGATTTGAATTAGTTTTTTGTTGAATTCCCTTACTGTGTGTTACTGGAACACAAGTTGTTGCTAGGCCATACTCATGTACTCTATACTGCCAAACATGAATCTGAATAGTAAAGACAAGTATGAATCATAGACAACCCAATACCGCGGAAAGAATACTGATACACAGATGACTAACAGGTGAAGGTGACGCATAACTTCCGTGGAGACAGTAAAAGAGGGTGAGAGAGAAGATGAGGGTGTGTGTGTGTGTGTGTGTGTGTGTGTTTGTGTGTGTGTGTGCGTGCATGTCCATGGTGGGAAGATTGCACGAATTCTGATTTAAGGTCTACTGTCAGTCCTTCTTTTCATTTAACCCTCAGTCTTAGGTGACACATACATACTCAGGTATGGCCCAACGCTACCCATCTTTGATTCTGGCAGGTGGCAACAAGCCGGTTAATAACACCACACCTTTTTTTCTTCACCCACATCCCTCACACCCTCCATACTCCCACAGACACGCACGTACACACAGACACGCACGTACACACACACTCACACACAGATCACATACAAACTGATACAGAGGGCTCGTTGGAACACATGTTGGAAAAGTTCCACGCTCTGCTGCATATCTGTTCCTCTCTGCAGCTAAACTGTGTGCATGTGTGGAAGAACTATTAACTGCATGTTTTATTCAACTGTTCACACTGAGTTTACTTACAATTCTTTAACAAACTCTCTTTAACCTTAAATTGACACTCTTAGTTTGCAATACATACATAAGCTTAGCTCTCAGTAGCCTGTCAGACACACATTAGTCAGTCAACATTGCTCCGGAATTTCTGGGTAACATTTGACTGTGGTTTGCCTGTCTCCTTTGAAGCCATCACTGTTTAAACCAAAGTAAACAAACTTTCATTATGTGTCAATCATTAAGAGTCACTTTTCCGTGGAAACTAAATATACCATCAACTTGTTCATGCAAACGTTTTGATCGGATTAGACAATGTTTCTGCACAGGCTGGGTAGCTACCTAGGTGTTGTTACCCAAAGGCAGGCTGTGACAGAAAGCCTACCTCACAAAAAACCTGACAGAAGATGAAAGTGGCTTCTTCCTAATAATTAAAAAGTTGAGCTTCTGCCATCTAAACTGCCATTACAACACATAAGAAAGCACCAACATATTGACATGTGCAGTGCAAATATAATGTTGTATTACGTTAAAACGCTTACATCCTGCTGACTCTCTGCCAAGCATAACATTTCTAGCTAAATCTTTAAAAAAACACCTTTGTGTCGTGTTATACAGTTAGAATGATTGGCCAAATGCAAACTTTTGAGTTACATAACTTACAGTCATTGTCAATTTAATCATCTTCCTTCATTGTGATGACAGTGTCTGTTAAACTGTCTTGATTTCAGAGTGTCAGAGTAACCCCAAGGTAGCGTATTATTATCCATCAACTGCCTGCCGCATGCTGTCACCTCTCCTTGATCAACCAAAACCTTTTAAGCACACTCCAATGTCACCAATGTCTTTCCTCAATCAATCAAGGGGAACTGCTGGATGCAGACTGATGGGGCATTGACAGCCACGATGGCATAAAAAAAGGGGCCTAAATGTGTTTGAGGGAACCAGAAGGAGTGCAAATTTTTTTAGGCAAGGCACCTTACTAGTGCAACACACAGATTGATGGGCAGGTGACCGGTTGAATGCAACAGATGCTGAAAGACAAATACAGAGTTCAACAGAATGACAATAACATAAAATATATTTGTATTACCCCATCCCAATGGAGTTGCTAGGAAATCATTTCTGCCAAACTGACAGGAGCACAGTTCATAGTCTGAATAAAAGTCTGAAACTGACTCGATAAAGAAAAAACATTGTTGAAAGTATGATGTTATTATGCTTATTTCAACTGGGAAATACATAACATTATGGATTGTCATAAAAAAGCGACATTGGGTAATAACAAAAGCATGCAAAAACTGTGGCAAAGGGTGCTGTGTCAAATCATTCCCAGCTTAAGTGACGTGCGCGATCCTAAATGCAAAATAAAAATAGAAAGCCAAACAGCATTATAATGAGAAGAAATTGTTTTATTAATGTTTCCCCCCTCTTCTCTCTTTTGACTTTTCTGCATTTTCCACAGCATCGCTCACAGATCCACCATCTCCTTGGAGGGAAAGTCAAAAGGTTTTTCCTTTATCTCAGACCAAAGACGAAGCACCAAAACATGACTCCCCCGAGAGACCCACGAGGAAACTGTGAACACCTTGCCCCAAATATCTGATCTTGGAGGAGCAGAAAATAGCATGCACGTATTTGTTTGCCGGGACCAATACTTCCCTCATTCCCCACATGCTGTGTTGTCATTGAACATTTTGCCGCTGTGTGTCACGCATATAAAAAATACATCTTTATTGGGGAAAAAAAACATCTTAAGAACAAAAGATAATTGTATTGATTTGTAATGTTTTGAGCACTGAGATAGTGAATGTGCATTTTTAACACATGCGTGCATGTGCGTGCACTAGCTTGCTTGTGTATCTAAATCTCGTCAATTTATGTACGTTGTGTTGACAGAGCTCTCATCAATGATACAAACAAAATGGATCATTGGGATGTTTGAATTGGTGAAGATGCTTTGAGGTATAAAAACTAAGATGAAAGATGAAAAGACACAAGTAAAAAGTTTACTCATTCAGCAGGTGTGTCTGTGTAACTGTATCAGCATAGCGTACCTGCATAGTCGGGCAAAAACTGAGTCCAAATTAAAGTTGTTTGAATTCTGTCATGCTAGTACAGTATGACTTTAGTAGTAGTGGTAGTTTGGTTCATTTAAAGTCCAATAGTCTTGATTGTTCTGCTCTTTCTGTGCAGCTCAGAGTGCACAGCAGGGGACTTCGCCAATACATACCGTGGTTGCTTTTGGTCTTTTAATACGAAATAAAATGGCATTTCATGGCTGTGTCACTGACAACAGTTTATCAGAGTCACTAAGAGGAACTGGTAATGTCAGTTATGGCTGATGGCACAGGGAAGCATTTTCTCAATAGGCAAACCACTCTCTCACTCTCACTCTCTCTGTTGCTTGAAGCAATGCTAAATAGATTTGTGCATTGATAAAGGCAGCTACTTGATTGGAACAGTGTGAATGTCTATAAAAGAGCCAAAAAAGCAAAATAGTAATGATGCTCTATGTTCTATTTGACTCATCAGGCTCATTCTTGTTCTGTCTCACACCTCCTCACACAAATACATGTATGTATAACAATAATGATAATCTTAATCTTGGTCTTCTTGGTATGTGAACCTGTCTCTTTCGTGGCCATTTGATTGCAGTGTGTTTGCTTCAGTATTGATGATTATATAACTAGGACTGTATCTTGCGTTATGCACATTCAATATTACTTTTACATTACTGATATTACTTTAATGTTTCTTGTATTTACACAATCACATGAAATGTTGGCAGCAGTGTTTCTGTAGACCCTGGCAAGAAAAAACTGTTCTGCTGGTAAAAGCTAATGGGGAGCCAAATAAAGCCCTGAATCAACGTTTAGCTGCTTTTGACTTTGTTGTTTGTCTGTTTTTGACGGAAAATAAAAAGAGCAAGAAAAAAGTGAGAAACTCTCCATCCACTGTCTTTGTCTTTTGCCTGGAAGGCAGTGTTAGCTGCAGCAGCAATGGCAGGATCTTGTTGTGTCCTGTGAACACATTGTTTAGTCTGGCCCAGTCATTAAAGCAGTTCCTTATTTTCTACATTAAAGGGCAGTGACAAGATGTCTGCAAATATTATTTTGCAGCAGTAACAATATTTACACACAGATGGTAATATAAGCATTGCTACAGAGGAGGAATGCAAAATCCTTCTCTGGTGCTTTTTAGAGGAAATCCCCAGGGAGGTCAGCCTTAGGGGGCAGACTGCCACCCTCCTCCCAGAAAGGTGACCTGTTGAGGGGAGCAACGAGACTGTGCCTTCAAAGGCAGGTAAGTGGGAGGGATTCAGAGAGCACAGACGACCACAAGTCCACTAATACTAAAACTACATGCATGTGAAAACAAGCAGAACACTTGTTGCATTTGAGCCGCGACACATACATCTAGTGCAAAACCACGTGTGGTAAGTACTCTGTATACCAAAACACAGATGGAGTCTTTTACTTATATTCTGAACATAGCAAACCAAAAAAAAGCTCTTCCTCTTTCCCCTACATAAAAACGCTCTCACACAGAAAGTTTCAATCTGGTTATCAGCATTGGTCCCTTGGCTACAGGGCTTATGGGATACCCCTGCTTCTTGGCAGTCATTTCCAACACAAGCAGGAAAAACAGGCTTTGGGTTTGTGTGTGTGTGCACATCTGTGCTTCTGACTCATTTTTGTTTTTATGTGAGTGTTAGTGCATTTCTAGTGTGACTGAATCTCAGGCATGTACATTTTATAAGGGTTTTTGTTTGTGTATGTGTATAGATTTTGGGAGGCAACTACAGAGCTGTAAATAGATGGTAATAGATAGAAAACTGGTAAACGTAAGTGACTAATATGTGAGGACAATCAGTGGGAGAATAAGAAAAGAAAGGTCCATTTCCAACATAACATGCATGGTTTGTAAAAAAGAAAAAGAAAGAAAAGAAAATGAATCCACCCTCATTGACTTTTTATACGTGCAACAAAAGCCTTTCAAAATGTTTCTTATGTAGGACTTTTTTGCTGTTACTTCATTTTTAATCAAAGGGAAAAAGACATTTTACATTTATATGTGAATGTATAAATGACAGAAGGGCAAAGTCTAAAATTTAAAAATGTTCTCTTCATTCTATTCTATTTCATTTTATTTGGGCTAAATTGCCTCAGGGGCAAAAAAGATCTTTAACTTTTCATATCGTGTTACTCAGGAACTGTCTTCACACTGTACAGAGAGTTTTCATATCTGAATTATTCTAACTCTTTCTTTCAATATTAGTAGCTTTCGGTATATTTGAGAGGGTGCGTTGTACATCATACGACTACAGAAAAGTATTAATCTGTGCCATCAGCCAATGATAAGACAATTTAAATGATCAGGGTTATTATGTTGTTTCTGAGGCAAAGTTTAAAAGAAGGATATCCGTTTACATCTCACTTACACGTTTTCCCAAACTCCCACATGCACTTCTGACTGCTGTTTTTACTGCCTCCTGTCTGGGCTTTCAGGTCACCTTTTACCTTTAATTACATCCATCTGTCTGGCCCTGCATCTCTCCATCCATCTATTCATTCTTCCTATTTTACCTTTAGGGTCCTGAATGGTTCAACCAAATTTAAGAAGACCTAAGTTGTCTTCCCGTCAAACATGAAACACTATTATAGCTTTTTCCAACATTTTTGTCACTTTTTCAATGTTGTGTGTGCTTTTTTGATATTTTTTTCCAAAGTTATATGATATTTCTAATGTTGACATCCTTAGCTCTTACTTGAAGGCCCTTTTTTTTTATAAAAAAACTGAAAACGGTTCAATTTTACCCAAAGACAACATGAGGGTTAAGTCTGTTTGAAGCAGTTAAGGGTCTGCATTTGGTCTTATCACTTGGCAGAGGCCAAACAATCGGTAAGCAGGGTACGCGGTTGCTTACAAGCCCAGACCAATCAGGGGCTCACATGATTGGAAGATATTGATTGACAGCTGGAGCCCCCTGCTGCATTTTCATTGCTCGCGACAATCCCAGAAGTCGCATGAGCACTCTGAGAGCCACTGACCAAGCCGGTGTTAGGAGAAAGGGTCAAATTCATTTCCTTGTATCTGTGGCCGGGTTGGCTCAGTTGTTAGACCGGGCGCACATATGTAGAGGTTTGCTCCTCGACGCGGCGGACGCAGGTTCAACTCCGACGCAGGTTCAATTCCCCCTCTCTCTCCTCTTTCATGTCTTGATCTGTCGTGTGGGAATAAAGGCCTAAAATAACAAAAAATAAATAAATACGAGAAATGCGTGACTCCAACATCTCACACTTACCAACAATACTTACAGTGAAAGAACTTGCAACACATTTCAGACCATCCTGCCAACCTCAATACATTAAACATAAATGTACTCCGTAACGGTTTTTCACTCTAATGTCGCTGAAGTGGCTGCTGTTTCAATTCTGTCTGCTCTCTGCAGCGGGCGGGGCAAAGTTTTTACAAAAGCTCCCACTGCATCAAACATTTGGGGCCGTGAAAAATCCTGGAGGGACTGCCCTTGTGTGTTTTTACATGTGTTATAGTGTGCATTCATCAGCTTTTTTTTGTGTTGTGGTGCGCGTGGGCTACTCCTAATTTTGTCAGTCATCTCATCTCATATGCTGTGTCTCCTTGATCCTATATTGTCTTATTCAAGGTAGCCTACTCGTGTACATTGCTCCGTCATCACGCGTTGTAGTAGGGGGGTGCGCCTTCATAATCCTGCATAAGGGCCCAGTTTTGGCTCATTACGCCACTGTCACTTGGGTATGTGTTACTTTATTATAATTAAGACACTGGCGCGTAAGGTGTTGATTACAAAAGTGAAGTACTAGCTGTACCACCTAGGAATCCAATATGTTGCGCAATATATTATCAGGTTCATAAAGTAGAAGCCAGGCCTGTGACAAGTTTATGACTTTGCATTCATACATTCAGCATTGTCATAAATAATATGGTAGGGAAAGAATGCTGTGAACTGTGGGTCTTGAAGGTTGGGGTTGTAATCACAGGCCTGGGCAGGCCAACGACTTGGTTCCTTGGAAAGGTCCTTGGTCGTTTTTGTTTTGTAACCAAAAGCAAATTTACAGGTTCTGTTTCTGTAGGGCTATCTGCTGTGTGTCGAAACCAAAATAAAGCAAGTACAAAGTTTCTGTAGGCCCATCTTTTTTGTGTATGTTGTTTCCCCCTACCACTCCTGTTTCCACTCTGCCTCTCTTTCTCTCTCGCTCTCTCCCAAGTCATGTCTCGTCTCTCTCCCATAATCCACGCTGTCATCAACAGATTCAGATTTAAGCTTCCATTTCATCCTAGAGGCCACGTAAGATGAAACGTAGATGCTAGTTTTGCTCATAAATGTCTCGCTGAGTGCTGATGTGCCAGAAGGCCTCCTTAACTGGTTGACTGCTGCCTTTGCAGCCTTCTTTGCAATGCCAGCACACACTCTCTCCCATGCTCTGTAGCACATTTACACACATGACGTGTAACCCCTTAATCTTAAAAAAAGAAGATGAGTTGGTTTCAGATTGGATTGATCTAGAGATAACATCATTGGTATGCATGCTGTTGGGAGAGGAAGGGTTGGAAGAGATAGAGATGCGAGGTAACCTTCCTGCCGGCCGGTGAACCAACGAGCCAACCAGAGAGCTTACATTGCTGGAAGGCACAACGAGGAGACTCATGTACCCCCACCTGCTTGCAAGGAGATCTACAGGTACCTGCTAAAGCAACCAGCCACGGAAAGACGTTTTGAAACTGATACCCATACAAACGTCTTATCATGAATATCGATACGTGTTTGTGTGTGTTTGCACGTGCATGGACAAGCTAGTGAGTAAAACAGAAACAAGTAAGAATATATGTAAGATGGCAGGAATAAAAAATCAGCCTGAGAGCAATGATTTGTAAGTTTGTGAGTGTGCAAAGGACTGCACCAAGCAAAAAACAAATAAACAGAAAGAAGCCTTTTTATGGGGATTTAGTCCAACGCGTATTATTTATATATACACATTATCATTCTGTCCACAACAGACAGATGGACAATAAGACACATACCAAGACACAAGCTCACAGTACATACATTCCCTGTCAGACACCTGAACACAACTCACCGACTCCCCTGGGGCACGTTCAGCCTCGACAAAATGTACATGGCAACACCTTTATTTAAACTTAAACAGGAATGAGTTGAACACCCTGTAGTGTGCGCAAGCGCTCTGCCTTTTTATTACCATGAGTTTTACATAACTGTCTCTGCTGATTAGGTGTTACCTGTGACACAGCCAATAAACAAGAGACACACACACCAAATGAGAGAAAACATACCTCACAGCCTGTTGCAACCGTTTCCAACCCTCTGAACGTTTTGAGATTAACTAATGTAATTTAACACAATAAAACGACATCACTTCCCTATTCTGTTACAAAAAACACAACAGTGAACTCAATGACAATCACCGAAGCTCCCCTCAAACAGTTGAAGACTGGAGCAGTTTAAAAAATGGGATTACCATGCTCAAGAACAATGAAGATGTCATGTGAAAATCCTGTCTTTTTAGACATCACGTGTCTTTCTTACTGCTGTTATAGAATAATGGTTACTGGGCATGCAAAGGTGTTCAGTGCACAGGTGTAAACCCTAACTGGGAAGAATAGGAAGGCATACAGTGACATACAGTGCGTAGAATGTTGTGTTTTCTTTCGACAAACAGAGTTGTATGCCACAGTCTGTTTCTGCTCAGTCTATATCCTTGACATTCCACTTCAGGGACTGCTCCAGTGCCACAGAAAATTCCGCCAAATGCATGTATTTTCAGTTTCCCTCTGCTTTCCTTGTTTTGGAATTTTGGTCAATTTAGGTTTTTTACTGTAATAAAGAATAATAATAAAAAACACACAGGCAAGGAGTCTGTGTGTATTTCTAAACCGACTTCATCGTTCTTGCCCAAACTTGAAAGGACTCAATTAAGATAAAATGGGGTTGCAAAATTATAGCAAGCAGATCTGTACCGCAACCCTCCTCCCCTTTAATAAACCAGGTTAGTCTTCTCCTTGACTCAAGTTGTTTAATGACCATAGCTAATGCCGCTGTGCTCTGCCCTCCCTTTGTCTTGTCTGTGTAGCCAGCCTAATCGCTGCTGACAGTCAGCTTTGCTCTTTTATTAGCTCTGCGTCGCTTGCAATCAGTGACAGTGAAGTCAGGCAGCAGGAAGGGCTTGTGTGAACTCAACACCCACTCGGACTCGACGTTTAGACTTGCACACACGTGCACGAATGCACGCACGCAAGCACGCACACACACACACACACACACACACACACACACACACACAGACACTGGGCACTCTTTTAGAAGCAAAGTCAAAAAACACACGTCCTCTCACACAAACAAATGTATGTGCTCACATTTGCTTACGCTCATAAAAATCAAAAATGCAAACAAAGGCACGCATGCAGGCACATGTACACATTTATCTGTGCGCATATACTTGCTTTTAAAACAGTGAAACAGCCTCAACAAGCCACTGGCCTCGCTGTATGTGGGTCAGGCCCATGCAAAGCTGTATTGATTTTTGGCTGTGTGTCTGACCGTGTGCTGCCATGTTGAAAAAGGCTGACCGCTAATATGACAGCTAGCAAGCAGATCTCAAAACACACGCACTCATTCACAGACGAGAGGTTCCACAGTTTGCCAGCTTCGTCTTGTCAGTGCCCCATGAATTGGCAGACAATGGACTCATTTGATAAAGAGGAGGGCTGACATTCGAACGGGCAATTTGTGAGCGACGTGGCGGGAGAAAGGGAGGTGGGGGGCGGGGGGATGGGGGTCAGGAATTTGCTTCACTCTCTTTAAAGAATGTAGCGTCACCCATATGTCTGTCTGCCCTGGTGCATACTCGATGGAGTGGAAGGGCAGGGATGCGAGAGTGCTCTCTCTCTTTTACTTTCTCTCTCTATTTCCAGTCTACTTTGCAGGGCTGTCATGCCTTTCCCCCCACTCTGGTGCAGAGCAAAAGCTTAATGCTGTTTTGTCTATTGTATTAAACCATGCTGTGGCCATTTAGGACACAATGTAGGCTACAACAGGGAGAGAGATGGCTTTAAAACCTGTGCTATCCATAGTTGAGGTCAGGGCGGTGCATAGCTGAGTCACAGTAAAATATCCCCAACATTACCACAAAAGATGAAACGTCACTCATCCTAAATAGCCAGCACCAATCCTTCCTTCCAGTAAACGTCTTGCAAGCTTCATTTAATTGCTTTTAAACTAGCCCTTATCAATCCCCTTGACTGCAGGTTTGCACCTCATATTTACCACAGCTGACCTTTTGACCCTAGCCACTGGCTAGCATCTAATGTTGAAAATGGGCTAATTTGTGAAATGGCAGAATTTGGGGGTAAAGACCACTTAGAGCTAATGGCTGGCTCATCTGAATATAAGCGCCATGCTTAGGGGAGGGCAAGCACAGGGCAGTGGTGCTCCCAGTGTTGGTGAGGTGTATTTGCGAGAATTGCCCATCTGAAAGAAGCCAGATATTTCTCCCCCTAACATCAATCTGAATGGCTAAGGCTTTCACTGCCTCCATTATCTTGCCATTCGTTATCCTTGTATGCTGTAGGCTTTTTCTCAATTACAGCCATTTATGGTTTCTGGAGTAATTACATCAAAGTCGTGTCAGTTACCTGTAAGGTGTGTTCTACTGTAAATTAATTTGGAAGTTTCTGTCTTACTTCCTTTTCATTTGGTAGTAATGGGCTGTACTTGATCTTATGCAAGACAACCAGAGGGCTGAATGAATTCTGAGGCAGCAAACTGACCTCACGAGGGACGGTGTCAACATTTAAAGAGTTCAGAGCAATTTCAATTAAAGTCGGGAGACAGAACATGATATGTGACATGCAATGCCAGACAAGCATATTTTTCCAAGCAGGTACATGCAAAAAAGCCAGGAGATTAGAGCTTAATGTCTCTGTACAAAATTATTCAACACACACACTGTTGGATATCTCATTTTATAGATTATATGTTTTATTTTACTTTTTCAATAAATAGCAATAATTTGTAAGAATTCAAGTTTTACGTTTTTTTTCATGTAACTGACTGAAAATGTATTCTGCAGCCTGCACTTTTATCAAAGTCTTGAAACTGATTTGATTTTGTATTTTCATCAATGATTTAGAAAACATATGTATACATTTCATCCACACCTGAATGTTTCTGACTTGACAATTTTTTAAACTTGATCTGGTACGTCTTTTCCTGTAAGATGCAATTAGTTAGCAAATAGTTGAAATTCTTGTTAAACTGACACAGCACTTTTTCTACGAAATTACATTAGAAACGTGCACAGTTTCAGCGATACCTGAGAATCCAAATTTATTCCTGCCTACTCTCCTCTCTACTCACTGTAATTTGAGTATTGAATGTTTCGCTATCTCTGTTACCTTCAGCATATTTAGCCAGCCCTTCATTTGCACTCGTCGTTAAGGCTAACAGCTTATTCAGCCTGTTTATGGATGGCCCCTCAGAGCTAAATTAATAGAAGAGGCTTTGGGGACCAGAGAGGAAAGTCATAAGCAAGACTGTAATGCTCATTTGCAACGTAGAGGCTAATTACCAATTTGCCACTCTCCAATCTTGTTTTATAATATGTTCACGACTCAACTTCTTTTGTGTTCTGCTGCCTGCGAGCTATGTATGACTTTTATACAACAGAGGATGCTTTGCTTCTGTCTTCTTCATAACTTCATGTGCTGGAGATATTGAGCTCGTAGACTTGCCCCACACAGGCCTACATCTAACACTTGCTCATGTGAGAATGGTTCTGTGATTGCCTTCAGCTTTGAGTGCCAAAGAGAGAAATAGAGCAGGGAAATAAAAAAAGAGCAGAGAAACAAAGGGATTCTGTAGAAATTATGACAAAACATTGAAGTGATAGTGCAACACCAAATTTAGCACCAGTCATCATTCTAAGTGACTCCACGGGGATAAAGCTCCAAAAAGAGGATCACTGTGCTTCCCAATTAAAGTGGGTTCAATGGAGATTCAAACAGGAAATAGGAGAGTGAACATATATACAAATTTTATAAGAACCAATCCAAACATTAGGCTTTAAAACCGGATTATTCTTTATAGAGCAAATCAAGACAGGTCAGGTAGGCTAATCATGAGTCATTAATACTTGTAAAAAACACGTGCAACTGTTAAAGCACTACAATGCTTTGAGACAGTTACATGAATGTTTCCTCGGCCATCATAACCCTGAAATGACAGAAACAGGATCTAATGCAATGTGCAGGATTTACACTATTTCAACACATTTATTGTTTACAGGGCCCCCACCAGTACTGTAAAACATCAGTCCTTTGAGCTTTGAGCTCAAACGTGGAATAAGACACAAGCAATTAAAGAATTAGCAAGCCTGAGCAGCACTGACATCATGTATCACCTGCATTAACACTGACTTGTGTCTTTTATGTACTTTTCATCTCTGGTTAAACAACTTCAACAAAGTAACTGTTAATGCTGTTCATCTAAAATCAAACAGACTGTACCAACAAAGTCTGTGGATTATCTGGCTTTAAAAACTGCACTCCTAAAAATCCAACAAGTATCGGTTTTGGACACTTACACTCAGTAAAGGAAAATAGGCTATAATAAATACTATGTGAGCATACTAAACAATCATAATTTTAAACACACGCAGGGCCCTTTGACACCTACCTTGTTGTTCAAGACGTTCTGACTCTTCAGAAAGACAAGAAAATTACAGATAAGAAACCTCAACAGGACCAAAATAGATCGAAAGAGGTGGTCTTCATCCAGGTCAAAATGGTTCAATTAGTTCATAGTAACTGTTTTTTGGACGGTTTGGACTTCCAGACAATAACAGGTGGTTCTGGCAGGCTGTCAGAACTGGACAAAAGGAATAACAACGCAAAAAAAAAAAAGCACATAGGGAGAGGAGACCAAATGCTCATGTGACCTTTTGTCCGACGACTTGATAGAGAGTCAGACCAAATTGACAAGACAAGATACACACTGGTCTTTGAGCAACCAATTGCAAGTAAAGGGAGATACACCTCACATAGGTGATGGTGATAGGACGTGGGTATATTACAGTTCTTTAGTGCGCTGGCATAATTGCAACGTGACATGAAAACTAACCGGATCAAATGTACAGCCAACAATGTGACAAAAAAGCAAACCTTGGTTCAGACTTTCTGGTTTGAAGAGGCCCAGGGTCTACATCCCAGAAGGATTTATTTAAACTTCTGGCGTTGAGAACTCACTCAGTGAAAACACATTATAACTTTCAGCAATAATGTTGATTTTTTAATTAATAACATAAAATAATAAAGTACAACCCATTTCAGCCAGATTACAGTTATTCTCCTTAGCACCTCCAGTGGACATTTTTTTTTTCTTTTTTTTTTTTAAATCTGGCAGAACATAGGGTACCTATAAGTACTGACAGTACTTATTTGTGGTGCTGCAAAAACGTGGCCAGAGCTTCATGTATCCCATAAGACCGGGTTAAAAACATCAGTGTGATCTCCATCAGCAGGTTCAAACTCCTCTGAGTCATTTTAGCTGAGTTATGAGTCACTCCCCGTTTGGTGAGTTAATAAAATGTTTTATTCTTTGTTCTAAACGAAGATAGAAACGTGTTAGGACTGATTTCCTCCTCTGAGGCATTTTAATGAGTTCAGGTACAGGCTTTTCACAATAAGAGACTCATTTATGAAACATAAAAACAAATGGCAGAGCTGGGATTCAAACTCTCGTATTTTGCACCATAGAACCGTTTCTCTGCCAACTGAGCTCTCAGGGCTCTGCACAATTTTCTTAATATATCAGTTAAGGTTAAACTGTAAAGTATGTTTTATGTTATTTAATAGTTACATAAATGTAAAACACTAAATTAAATTAAAATAAATAATAAATAAATTATTATTTGTTACAGAGGTTCAAGGGGCAACATAAGGAAAAGACAAACTTTGTTTCTGTTCAGGTTGATGAAGGAGATGTTTCTTGTCATTGGAGATGATCCAGTGGGGACTGAGGCTGACCAGCATCCTGTTTTAAAATTTAAAGGTATGAACTGTGAAATGTATCAAAGATAGTAGAATGTAACAATGAGAAGTTCAGTGTATTATCTTCTTTTTTTGTTCAACAAGACATTAAAACATGCTGCTGGTGTGCATACTGTCAGACAATTTAGTAACAGGCATTGATTTGTATAATTTGTTTCCTTTCTTAGTCATGTTATTTAGTTTTTATTCATTTGAAACATTATTATTAACGGGTATAGTGCAATATTGCTGACGGGTGCTAAGCAATTCCAGAGGTGGTTGTAGGCTCAAATACAGTGTTTGAGGCCACTTGTTTCCTGCCAATGTGGATTGAGTTGTTAAAGTGCCCATTATTATATATTATGCTCATTTTTAGGATCATAAATGTGTTTGGAGGTTGTATCAGAAAAGGTTTGCATAGTTCCAGTCATCCAAAAACCACCATATTGTTGTTGTACTGCACATTGCTGCAGCTCCTCTTTTAACCCTGTGTGTTGAGCTCTCTGTTTTAGCTACAGAGTGAGACATCTCACTTCTGTTCCATCTTTGTTGGGAGTTGCACGTGCACAGTAGCTAGGTAAGGACTACTAGCCATCAGGATGCAGAGTATGAGGGCGTGCAATGCTAGCAGCTAGGCGCGCATTATAACGTGTGTTACAAAGTGACGAACAGAAGTAAAGGCTGGACTACAACAGAGCTGTTTGGAGCAGTTTGTGAACAATGTCTTCTGTTGGAGATGGTAAGTCCCTTTGGGGTGGACTTTGGGCTTTTTCACTTTGTAAACCTATAACATGAACAAAAAGGATGTATAACACGATAAATGAAGGAAAAAACAACAACAAGCCTAATAGGAGTTTTATTCCCTGCATGTAGTGAACAAATTAATCCGTGGGTTTTAAAGTTTTTTAAAGTGGTATTTTGTTATATTGCTCTTTTTTTGTGTGTATTGGTCCTAAAGCATTTTAAGAGACTGTAAATTATTCCTGTGCAGAATAGCCCCTCCAAATGTCCCAGCCCGTCCCTGGGTGCAGCTTTCTTCTACATCAACTAACCTAGTCAAAGGGTACCTGGAACCACATTTACAGAAATCACGTGATTTTAGTTAACAGTAGTGACTTAGCCTACATTCCCTTAGCTAGATTGACCTTATGGAACCTTGGTAAGTTAAGTTTTTAACACTGTTTAGCCTTAAACAATGATAGCTAATGCTAAGGAAATTGCCTCATTTATTCTCATGTATTTCATGCTGTAAAGCCTGTTTGATGCAGTCTATGGGTAGAGCCTGAAAACAACTGCAACACACCTGCTTTCCAACTTGAATATTAAGACAATGACAGTGTATTATTTCTAGGAGTTACGCTGGGTTTTCACCAGTGGTTTGCACATGCAGCTCCCTTCAACTGCAACTCTGTTAATGTTCAGTGCAGTGAACATCCGGGCACTTTCACCACTCACAGCATACTTTGCTCACACCGCTGTTCAGGCCTGGATTGGAAAATTCCGGTGGGTGCTCACTAATGGCACTGCTTAGAAATCATAGTTGAATATCATGGATGCCGTCCCTAGGCTTCTCACAGCCCGCTCTTTTTATGTATTTCTTTTTTCTTTCTCTACATTCATGCGGCCCATTCGCAGAGTGCAGCCTGGTTAATGATGATATATTTACGGCACCTTGCTGAGTGACAAAAACAAAACGTCACCTCCTGCACACAGTCAGCGGTGCCTGTTGGGGGGTGCGACCACGAGCAAAAATTAGATTTAAAAAACGATAATAAAAAAGGCAAAAAAGGCAAAAATAGCACTGAAAAGGCGAAAATGTATATAAAAAATTCTCTAGAAAGTGACGTGGCCAGATGTGCTAAACTGAGCCACTTTTTTATTAAAACCAGCAAATGAGGACAATGGGACTGGTAAGCTAAGCTAGATAGGAACAGTTAAGGATGCTAGCAATCAGATTAGTTACAATATTGATCCATTATGACTTTTATCATGGAAATAAGGACTGTAAATATACAAAGCCCACGACTAAAAGTGGCTGGTGTAGATCTTCCACAGACATGAATGTTAGTTTGAAATGTAAAAGTTGAAATAGAAAACATCCAGCAGGTCAAATGAGACAAACAGAAATACAGTTTTACCTCAGTTAACTTCTACATTTAGATGTGTCCTTGCTTTGCCTGTGCGTTAATATGTCAGTGCACACACAGTAGTAAACTTAGTGTTGAATCATTAACTGTAGGAAATAGATCATTAAAAGTTCAAAAGAGATCTAGGTTAAACTCACAGAGTGAACATTACACCCTTTAAAAAACTTAAAAGGCAAGAGGCAGAGGACGCAGTCTATGAATAGTCCAATGAGCTTGCTACTGCCTAAGGGTCAGCGTTGCATGTCCACTGAAGACAAGCTGAGTGGACCTGGTCATTGAAGGTATTTACATTTCAAACATTTGGCTAGGTATTAAGACGGATGTGTGGGTTACCTAGTGACCTGGTCCATCCAGGTTGATCTCTTTCCAGACTGTCACAGCAGGAGTCCAACCTGGACAACGTATTTCCTGGTATGTAAATTCAAACAGGCCAACATTCTTGTAAATCATCAGTAAAAAAGCATTTTTAAAGCTGTTGACAGGTTTATAAAGACTGTGATCTGTATTATTTCCTAGTTTAGTCGTTAGCTTAAAACATTTTGAAAATAAGCACAGCATATTGAAAGATTTCTTTTGGCTGCTGCAATGAATACCAGTTTTACCAAAAAGTTTAAAAAATTAATAAATCTTGTTCCACATCGCTGCTCCTCAATAAATGATGCCCAGGCATATTTTTTGCCTGTGGCAGTATCAAATGTTTTGCAGTCAGAAAATGAGAATGGAGAGTGACAGGAAATGTGAAGGCGAGATGTATTAACATGTATCAAAAGCTGGATTCTGACGTGGAACACCACAACATGAGAAACTTGGTTGACAGGTTGGATTGTGGGAGGACTCAATGAGTGAATTGCATCTATCCGTGGCAATGTCTAAGCTATTTTTCACTGCTCTGGCACGCAGCAGGCCTAATTGGTTAGCAAGCACTTTTTTAATTGGGATTAATCAAAAATAGAAATAGCAGTGATCCGACCCCAAAAAACTAGACATCAGAGAATGTCTGAATGAACCTCTCAGTCATGTCTGCTTTGTGAAAAAGTTTCAGTGGTAAAAGTGTCATTCATTAATTCAATAGACAAGGTTATGTGACTGACAGCTGGAGCACTTTTACGACTTGGATGGACATCAAACTCTCCAAGTTATTCAAAAAACAATGACCGCTTTAGAAAATATCTGGTTCTTTGATACAAAGGAGGAGGTACAAACCTGTGTGCACAGACATGCAGAGATATGATGTCAAATATTGCTCCCAGAGTGCATTCTGGCAAGAAACAACCAATCCCAGAGCTTAAATTGATGTTAAATGAGCTGCTAATGGAAGGAGGAAGCAGTGGTTGAGTTCTCATTGTCCGAGGGACAGGGTCATGAAACCTCTGTCATAATCTTTTATTACCCCTTTTTTAATGATAATAAGACATTTCATTTTTGTTTATTGATTTAAATGTTTTTGATAATTGAAATATACAGAACAAGCTTATGCCTTATGAAGGCATGAAGATGAAAGATGAAGTAAATATGTGCGTTATCAGTAGGCTATAACTTGCTTTTCCTTCCTCCTCCACCATATCAATTGTCTTTTTTTCTCCTCGTTTGTCAAAGCCATCACAGATGTTGGGCTTGTTAAAGAAACTTTGGATACTCAGCCGCCATGACTTTTGCATTTTTTTGTATGGAAGCCTCTATCATATGTTCACACTATCATTAATATCCTCTGATCTTGTTTTTCCCCAAAAAATTGCCTATAAATAGAACAAAATATTCCAAAAAAGAAATAAAATATTAGATATATATAATATATCGATATATATAATATATAGAATATAAGAACATATTTGGTTAACACAACCTCTGGGTGGAAGCCAAAGACTATCCTGTTGAGAATACTCTCAATACAATCTTCAGCTTTAATGAATCTAGTGACACTTCCAGGCCAGTTTTGGGTGAATCTAGTGACTAAGGCATCATTTTTTTGTGCAATGACGAATGTTTTACGTATGATACAGCGCTGGTTTACCTTTGTTGATCGTCTGATTTGCTGGGAATGGTCTGAGAGAGCCATGTGGAGGCAATCCTAGCCCCCTGTTTTTCTCATTATATCAAGTACAGCCCCTCACAGTAGAACTCTCTGGTGATGAATGACAACGTTTACTTGGAATATAAATTTGTTGACCATCTATCATCAAATGTATCTGGTCACTGTTCAAAATAACAGAATTAACTCTGACAAACACACCACTCTGAAGCCTGTCAGGTTTCAGTAGCTACAACTGCAACTACTGCCACTATTACAAAAGCAAACCTATAATGTCATTACACCACCTCTAGGGAATTCAAACTGTTAAGTAGTTAGGGGCGCCTATAATCACCCTACTTTTCAGCAAATGACAGCCATGAAACAAAGGGTTCATTGTCAAGTCAAAGAGGAACAGAGCTGCAAACTGATTGAATTAGGTTGGCTGAAAAAACACCTTCTTTAATTGTAAACTAATTTATATAAAGTACAACAACAGAAAATGCAATTTTTTTCGTTTAAACCATGAAAAACTCATCTTGTATATTACATTATTTCTCCATCTTCACATATCATGTCTTCATATGTGTCACTGGACATGCACGTTTGCACTCTTGTCTTGTTTTAGCAGTCCGAATACAACAACCATTTGTAAATATGAGAATTTTTGTAAGGATTACCGGAATAGAAATCAATTGACTACATGAACAAAGCATCAGAATCCTCATCACTATCACCCAGTTTTACATATTTGTTTTTAATGTATCGTATGAGTCGTCAAAGTGCAGCTCCTGTAATAGATAGAGTCAGACTCATCTCTCTGCTCTTGTAAGTTAATGCCTCAGACTGTATTTCATACCATATCCTAAACATACCAAGCCTTTGAGCCACTGACACACCACCCCCTGTGGCCTCTTGGTCTTTAAATGGGATCACAAGACCTTCACTGTGGGGTGACATCACTGCATCTCAGAATGAATGACACAGAAACAAAGCAAGAAAGCAAATGTATTTATAGCGCAAAGTTTCATTCCGACCATTGTCTAATTTCCTCAAGCGTTATATGCGTGAACTCGCAGTCAGTATGCTCATCAAAGGGGCAGATTCACCGCCTGTCACAAGACGCATAATACATCCTTGTCATAGAGGAGTCAGCTGCATGTAAGATGCCTCTTGTTGGTCAGCAAGATGTTTCTCAAACACTCCCCCCGTGCTCTCAATTTCTCTTGTGAGAACATGCCCTAATGATGACCCTAGGCCCACTTTTAATCACTATTTGCGTTGCCCTTTTAACAATTATTCCACTCCTCTGCACAATTTTAACTCTCGAAGCATATGATGAATTCCTGTGATTGTTAAATGCCTAATAGACACAATCTTTTGAGGACATGTTAGTATTTTGCTCAGAAGACGTGATGTATTGAAAGGAAATGATGGAACATTTAGAGCTATCGCCTTGGATGGCTTTTCCTTTACGTGTTGCTTAAAGCTGTAGTGCGTAGTTTCTGTCTCCCCCATGAGGAATTCTAAGTATTGACAGCAAAATTGTCGGCGGGTCCACATGATACAAGCCTTCCATGATTGTACACCACCCCCGCCCAGGCTAGTAGCCAAGGAGGACATAAAGTATTAAAAAAAACAGACTCTTCCTTAAAGGTTATCATCTTCACTTGTGTTTCTGCAGGAAAAAGTCACAGAACGACCCAATGTTCTGAATACATCCAAACTGAGAAAGACAGAGAGAGACTTGTGTGGAGATTTTTTGACCTAATTAGCTTTGTAGCAACTCATTTGGCAATGGCTTGAATGTAACAAATGTTTATTAACATCAAGAAGATACGCACTAAAGCTTTAAGTTGTATTATGCAAGGCAAGCTGGCTTCCACAGCACTTGCTCCCAAGTTGAGGTTTTGCATACAAACCCTTGTAATTCTTTTCTTTTAAATGTCACTCACTCCCACTCTTACAAGGCTGCGTGAACTCTGTGGTCAAAGACAAAGTAAGTGTAGAGGTAAGAAAATAGATTTGTAGTGTACACTGTAATTAGCAATAGTTTCAATGATGTTTCAATTCTTTAAAAGCATGTCAGAATTTGAAAGTTTATATATACACTGTATACGGTATATACATAGATAGATACATAGATAGGTATGCACATAGATGACTTTTGACTGTAAAAACTGTTTGCCCTTTGCCCTTCTGAAAATAAAATTGTGATATATGACAAATATACATTGTATTAACTCTGAGACTTCTATGCCCAGGTCCAATAAATAGTTTTCTGGTTCTGCAGCGCCACATTCATGTTTGAGTAATCTACATGTGAATAATGAAGTAGCCTTCAAGGTTTATGTATTTTCCCCTTCACGGGCGGTGTTATTAATGGCTTCATCTCTCTTGCCGCCTTAAATACAGGATGAAATATTTTGACATGTTCATAGCAGAGGGAGGGAGGTCCAGGCCACATAAACATTTGTTTTAATTAATCATTTGATTGTGAATTAAAGGTAGCTTTGCCGCCCACTGGCCTTTCTCTTTGGCTCTGACATCACCTTGAGTCAAAAAGTCTGCCCCCTGTAAGTCATATCTGTGTCTATTTAAGAAAAATCTTTACAGAGATAAATTATTTTTGAGCAATGAAGGATAAATCTCCTGTGTTTACTTTGACCTTCTGAACAAACTACAGAAAGTGGAGCAATCGATCGCTACCCTCTGAAGATACCGCAATATTGTATTTTGGAATGAATGACTGAAAAAAATAACCCAAAAAAAATAGAAGTCAAGCCAGATGAACAGCTGTATTGAGATAAACCGTCACCCCATATGCTGAGGGAAAACAATCTCTGCACATTATGGAGAGTAAAGATGAAAAAAAAAAATACTCTTAATCAACTAACATTGATATTACTTCTGGCAATTAGGAGCATGCTGGTAATGATATGAGTTTTCAGCTGTAAATAATTATGCTGCCTGCGGGCCATACTTTAATTCTCGGCTGTATCTATAAACAATAATCAAACCAACAGCAGCAGGCTAAAAGTTAGAGATGTGTGGTTTGCAGAGCAGCGGTTCAGGAGCAGCTTATTGGAGCCCTGTGGTGATGCCGGTAGTCAGGCTCACCTTTGGGTGCTCTCTCATCTGTGCACCAGCGCGCTGATGCGCAGCTCTATTGATCAGCATGGATGCGTCAACACACATGCAGGTACACACAAAGAACACAGATATGAGCTCATATCCAACAGCATAGAGACAGGGTATTTTGTCATGCAAACTAACAAGCACTAGGCCCATACATGCACATAAGGGTACCAGGATAGTAAAGGGATGCTTCGACCGACGCAGCCAAGTAAATAATAGAGAGACTTTGTGTGTTCATTCACCCCTGTCATTTGAATGAACTATAAAAAATATACACTTTACCTTGTTCACTTCCGAAATTTGAACGTTTTATTTATTTCTGTTGGTTCCGAGAAATTAAAGCATTCTCATTCTATTTGAAAGTGCAGAATATTCTTATTTACACCATGTGTTGATTCGTGTAAATGCATTTTATTATCTACGTCTAAGTTGTAAATGAAAACATTTGAAAGAATTTGTGTCAAGCATCCGTCATGAACGTTACTTTAAAATTGCTTTTGAGTGTCTGAAACACAAAGCAAATTGCATGTGCCCATGTTAAAACGTAACATGCTTAACGTGCATGTTTACTGCAATGCCGGTAAAGTATGTCACAATTTAAAAAGAGGAAAGAAAGAAAATAAAACGTACGACAAAAGAGTGAGACTCGACAGGTAACTTTCACTCACTGTCAAACAGGAAGCGGCAGCCTGCTGCTGTGTAAGGACTAAGATGAAGTGCATAATTAAGGAAACATATGAAAGCCGGCACTGGGCCTGAGATTAATTAGTTGCGTGTCAATACTCTCATCAATATCCGATTAACTAATGACACATGGCCCAATGAGGGCTATTGATCCGCTCCAAGTCTGCAGTGTTAATAGGTTGAAGCTGACATTCAATGGGAAAGCTGACAGAAGACTGTGAGGAGAGGTTTGCAGAGTGCGGGGCCCTAAACACAGCAAAATCAGAAATGTCCCCTCAGTCATAAGTAGTCAAATCACATTTGGGTAATGTGGTCTCACAGGATTCCAGTGATTGCTGTGACCACAACTGAACTTATTCGGCTTTGCTAGAATTCCCTTCCTTTAGTGATAATTAAAAATGACCCCAAAGGACCCCCACCCCCCCACAAAAAAGAACTCAATCTAGATTAATGGTGATGGAATGGCCAACATCATGAGTTAGCCCCTTTATGATAATGATAATAATGAACACTTGGATGAAGGATGAACAATCTCCTGTCCTGGAGTTGAATCCCTATACAGGTTAATTAGGTAAGATAACATCATTAGCCACTCTCATGCCTGCACAGAGAATTAATTGGATAAGATGGAGATTTAGGTCTATATTTAATCGCATAAACGATCAACGACAGCTTAACCAGGTAATGGGAGGTCCAAATCGCTGGGCATCTTATTTAGATCACATTTTAGCAGCTTAATGAGCAAACAAAGGATCCCAGTGGTTTGTAATATGGGCGTTGTAAAGATCCACTTTGCATGCACTGTACTGATTTAAACGTGAATGAATGATGGATTATTGTGCCTTGTTAACTTGTGATTGTTTGCAGCAGTGTAGCATTAATCAAAGAGAGAAAGTAATGCGGCTCACTTGTACAAAAAGTTCACAGCACCAATCCTAAACTTTATACAAAATGAAACAAAGACTCAATTTTCTACAAAACAAACAATGACTTTACCTTGCTCTTACACATGAGCAATCTCTCTTCCTCAGTTGAAAAGGGCACCGATGGCCTGATGGCGTTGCAGTCATAAATAAAGCACAGTCCGACTGTTTGTTCAAGGGATGCATTAGCTGTGATCTGTTCTAAGGGGGGCATTAGCGTTAATAAGCCTTATGCCAAACGTGAGCAAACCAATCCGCCGGGTGTTTTCTACCTATTCTTCACAGCAGCTGTAAAGCTTGCTTGGTTGTCTTTTGCTGGAAAATAAATTTGCATGTAGTTCCCTTTAAATAATGCAAGGGGGAAACTTTAGTGTGAATTGTCATATACTGCATAATGGATGTTCCCAAAGCAGTGTGAGCGCTTTACCTTCAGTTTGAGGGAGTTCATTGTAATGGGCACAGAAAGGTGATAAAGCAGCCTGTTTTACCAGTAATATCTCTGCGCTGCTGAAACAATAAGTGATCTTCTCTTTGAACGAGTGCTCTGCCACACTCCCCATTAATAATGAAACAGCATTTAAAACACAAACAGTGATGCCATCTGGTAGATGAGACTGTCACACACACAAAACTTTATCTCGGCACAACTCAACGGTTATAGTTTTGGTAATGGCATGCATTAGACTGTGTCAGATATCGCTCCTTCCCTGAATTTAAATGACACACAGTTCCTACTGTGATCATTCAAGTATTATTTTCCTTTCGCTTAACTTAATTTATAACATATGGTGTGTATAACAGATAGCCAGGTAGAAAGCTGAGATCCAAACTATGTATTTTATACTTTTGAGAGGTGTATAATCAAATTCAGACTTCCCCTTGCACTTTTTGTCTCAGTGAGTGAAAGTGAACATGAGGAGGTTACCTGAGACTACGTGTACGTGTGTGTGTGTGTGTCTGTGTTGTTAGGAACTGCATCACCTTGACGACTGAGGTGTAGCTGATCATGAAGAGGACGAATTCAGGCCTCACAAGGTAAAATACCTCTTTATCCTACATAAAATCAACATGCATGTATACAGTTACTAATATAATGTGCTGGTTATTTGCTATAGATTTGGTTTATTATCCAGTAGGATCAAATTGCATTCCTACGTAAAAAGTCTACTTAGAAAGGCATTGCCTTCTGGATATGTACCTGAGCAACGTACCCCTAATTCCCATAAATAAAATGCAAGACTCAAACATACTCCACTGTTGTTCACTTCACAGTGCACTGCTGATAGATACCTTTGTAAGTGGACTTTAAAGTGCAAACAGTACGTTGCGAGTATATAAAAATATGCATGCAAAACATCTCCATTGCCCAGCTTATTGCCAGCTGTGTGAACTCTACGTATAGAGGGAGACTGGCTGTTGTGAAACAATAAGAAAAGGCCTCTGTCCACAAGCAAATAAAATAGTCTTTGGTGGGGTGTGCCCTGTCCCTTGGTGACTATTGAATTACATCCCTTATCCGTGTTCACAGAGAAGAAAAAGGATGTCAAGTAAAGATTTCAGGTCGCACTATGCCATAGCAGAGGGGAAGTGCCTTGTCCAGTACAACACAGACCCCACTGTCATTCTGGATTAAGGGTTGATTGAGCTTAGCTGACTAGTTGACAGAGGAGATGGTCATTCTCAGGGCAGGAGAGAGATGGGGAAAAAAAAAAAACAATGCTGGTCAAATATACTGGCATGTCCTTTTAGAGAAACAATGTACATACCTGCTTTCTTAATAACTTTTGTGTGATTTGGGCAGCAGGTTCATTTGGTTCATAATGTCATTATGTGTAGACTATTTTTAGGATCTTAAATAACAACTTCCTCATTTATTATAAAGGAGATTTTGGAGGTTTGAAAAAAAAGTCAAGAAGCTTTTGATTAAAGAATGTATTATACACAATGCTGCATACTTTTGAAAACCCTAACCCTCCTGTTGTCCTTGGGTCAAATTCGACCTGTATAAAAAATATCAAAAATATGGGTTTCAACCAAATTGCCCAAAAATAACTCCATGGTACACAAAACATGCTGTGATTATCCATCAACATAGGCTTCTCTTATCCTATAGTTCTCTGAACCTTATTAAATATAAAAAATATAATATATATTTTTTATTTAATATCTAAAAATAATTTGCGATTTCTGTTTTTTTTTCTAATCAAACATTACATATAATTTAACATGAATGAGTTTTATTGACTATACATTCCATAAATAAGTGTTAAACTAGTGGTTATGATTTGGAATAATGTTAGCTAAGAAGATGTTACACATTATTGGGCAATAATTTATACTTTGTGCTTTAAGAACAGGCAAAACAGACAGAGGACAACACAAGGGTTAATACACTGGTTTGTGCAGAGAAGAAAAAAGCATTTAGAGGCATCATGCTGCAGCAATCAATTGACAGCAGTGTCTTCTTTCTGCTGTTAAACTCTGACCACAGATGCTCATTCCTGGCGTGTTGCTGAGATCAAACACGAAAACAGAGCTCAGGCCGATGGGTCAGAAACAAGTACATTTGCAAGGAAACCCAGATCATTTTGCTCTTTGATGGCTGGTGTTGGCAGTGTATGTTTACATGTGTGTATTGTTTAGTTAAGCATATGAGATATGAGTTTTTTTACACAGCAGTGTACTCATACACTCTATGAATTGATAACAACTCAAGTCCAGCAAGTACATCCTACGCTGTATGACTTTAGGTGTTTGTTGCATATACTGTAAAAAATATAAAAATAATGAAATGCACGCAACTTTTTGACAGAAAGCCTGAATCTCAAGCAAAAAAGGGACTCAGCTATTTATATGGTTAAAAAGGATGTTGGCCATCCCATTGGTTAGGGAGCCCGTGTTTGGCAGGAGGCGTGCAGTTTTAACAACTAATTCATACATTTTTCTCGCAGCATCAGAATTTTACAGCCTATACAACACACACACACACACACACACACACACACACATCCCCATTAGTAACCCAGAAAAACATTTCAGTAAATAAAAAACAGAAATTCAATAAAATACACATGTTAAGGAAATGCTGCAAAGTAGCTCTTATTCTAAAAGTATTATCCTTATTTTGTGTAGCTGGTGATAAGCGCCATTGGACACAAAGGCACAGCTGGAAATGTAGCAAAGGAGTTTTTAGCCTCCACAGTTGTTTACACAATCAAGTCTTTTTTTGTGGGCTGCGATAAGGTGCATGGATATCCTGTGGTCTTTGCCTAGTTAATGTGTACGGACCGCACACTGGCTCTGCTTTCACTGACTTATTACGCCGAGTGTAATTTGAAACAATTACAAAAACACTGGCCCACTTGTTACAACACTCATTTTCCCTCCACATATACAAACCACAGATTCAATAGCTTTACATGTTTTTCAATCACACCCAGTGGAGCAGTGTTCAGTGTGAAAAAGTAGGCTATAGCATTTCATCCCAGCTCGCATGGTATGGGATAATCTTTCACATTTTGCCTGGGGTTTGTTTTGCTATTTCAGCAGAAACTTGTGCAAGCCACGTGAATTACCATAGGAAAAAGACGATAAAAATACCAAATGATATTGTATCAGATGTAAATGAATAAACTATTTGAATAATCAGGGCAAATAATTTGTTATGTGTGGTAATAAATGGTGTTTATTGTCCTTTTTATTTTACCAAGATTCATTGCAGAGATAACAGGTTAAAACACACAAGCAGCGGAGGATTTTGTGCTGCACAGTAAGCTATTACAGCAAAAGAGCTTTTTTGTGCAAGCTCTAATAACATTAACAAACTTTGAATTACAAATTTAAAGATTTTGTTTTAAGTCAATAACAGATTCTCCTCTCGTGCGGTTCAGATTCTTGGGAGCCATACAACTTCAGATACATCTTATTTTCATACGTTCTGTTTTGCAGGCCTTGCCATTGTGCAGAGATCAGGGTCAGCTACTGATGAGCTGTTGCAGTTTGTGGAGATGGACACCTTTAGCAGTGTGAGTAAAGTTTTACTTCTGGCCCCTCATTGCATGCGTAGCTGAACACAGAGAGGTCAAGCCTTGTATACCTCCATCTCTCTCACTGAAGGTGCTGGTGCAGTCTGACCATTGACATTTAGCATTCCTCTGTGCTGCCTCTGGGTTCTCAATGGGGGATTGAGGGGTGCAGAGGCCAGTGCCTGGTTCTCAAGGGTAAAAACAAAAAGGCTCTTGAAAATCCTAAGGAGTTCCCATGATCCCAGGAAAGACCTTGATCCGACCTGTGTTAGATTTCCATTCCCCGGATTAGGGCACACAAAAAGAACATATTTGACTGATTTATTTTATCTTCTGCTCTGGATTTCAGACAATGGATCACAATGTTTTTTCCTTGACTGGCGCTGACATATCTGGCATGGTGATTTGGCAGTAATGAGAATTTGTACAAGTTTCACAGTTTAGTCCAGTTTTATTTCCATAATCATTCGGCTTTCATGGCCTTCACTGACATTTCTAAGTCGGTGCAGAAGCTTGTAGTGACATTTTATGATGGAAAGTTTTCAAAGTCATTTTTCAAGGTTTTCTTTCTCCAGTAACATACATAATCTGTTAGCATCAAAGAAGCACACACGCATAAATAATTGACTTATTCACTTAAGGGGGGGGGAGAGCGTAGATTAATTAAGCTTGAATACTAATTATGTTTTCTGTCTACACCAACTGACGCCGTTGTTGTTTAAAAAGAAACTGTTTGGTGGGTCGCAATTACCGTGCACATATATAAGGCTGCTCTATGAATTAAGATGGTTTCACATTTTAAGGCGCTCTGTGTGCCTTTGAAACGAAATGCTAATCTTATCTGCACTGATTAAAATAAAGATGCTTTGTAGATGTTTTCATCATTCTTATGACATTTTATTGATACGGCCATTTTCTTATGTTGACAGAACAAAAACTTTAAAAACATGAAAATCTAAATCAACTTTTATGCCTTTATTGATTTAGCAAGGCATTCAGTCTCATCTTTACTACGTCTTTTTGATGATTTTAACACAACCCATCATGACAACCCATTATTTTCACACATTATATGAAATGAAGACAACTTGATTTTAGTTACTCTTATTTATTTACATTGAATTCTGATCGATGGGCAGGGATTTCCATGTAAAGCTCTTTAAACTCTTGTCATTTACAAAAAACACTCGTCCTTGACTCTGTTGCCTAGTGCACAGGGGGGCTTGTCTGGAAATGGTAGCTTCAAGTAGCTCTGTAAATGCGAGTTTTTGCTGCCTGCGCTCCCCTGGCAAGCTGCGCACATGGGGACAGAGGAAGACATCTCAAAGCTGGGACCTTGTTTACAGCTGCGTGGGGAAGAAAACAGGCAGACGTAAATGAGGGTTGACGGTTTCATGAAGCACAATTGGTTGATGGCAGATTCAATGTGACTGGGCTGAACTGGGCGATGATCCGTACAGTATGCAAAATTCACTTTCTAGCTGGTCTGTGCCCACCAGCCCCTAGCAGCGAGCGGTCTTCCCCAAGCCCTTCTAGCTATGCCTTTGAATGCAACAAGAACTGAACAAGGCATTGTTGTGCTCAATTCCTTTTGACAACAATCACATTCATAAAAGAAAGGCAGAAAAAAAACATCTTTTTTGTCACCAGTTATAAATGATTCTTTTTCTCATGTTGACTGCAAAATAAGCCGTTCGTGTGTGCTGCACAGCTGCATTTTGGAAAGTGTGACGGCTTAAGGGGGCAGATATGCTGTGATGACAAGAGAATGAACTCAGGGGTTGTGGCATTGTGCTGCTTGATATGTATGTTGTAATGTACCCACATTTCTTGGCACATGATTTTTTGAGCAGTACAATAAATTTGACATATTTATGTGCAATATGGGGCGGCTATCACAGTTGTATTGAACAGCCATTCCTATCTCTACAAATCCAGTTTATTTCCCGAACCTCTGTTATACTTTTTTTTCTCCTTAGGTTTGAATTGTTGTTTATCGTTTTAGAAATGCAACATCTGCATGTTCCATCCGGTTATGGTACATTAAACAACAGTCCTTGTATTACAAGGAGCATGCTGTCAATGTCAGTGGAGTCCAGGGAACCAGATGAGAACCAGGCATTTGTCTTAGCTCTTGAGACAGAGAGGCTCACATGGTGCTGTGTGGATTAGATTTCTAGTGACAATGACCCAAAGCTTTAGGCCTGGGGTGTATGTACTGTACTCAATCTGTGTACTTTCCCTTGTGTGTTTACTAAAGTTTTTCTTCCCACTGTAACTGAATTTAAGGCAGGAATACACAAGTAATCAGAATACTTACAGACACTTGCAGGAGATGGAGCTGACTTACTTTGCATACTAAGAAACATGAACACCGTTAGAAATGAGATCGACACAAAACTGTGTCTAGATGAGAGCTAGTATGAACTGATGTGAAAATCACACAAGGAAAAGAATCCTTTTGAAGAAATAAGTCTTTAAAAATTTTCTTAAATGTCTATGTTGCATTGCAGTGTGAATCATGTGTTTGCATTACAGTTTTTCTCCATTGGTTTGGCTCATTTCTTGAAACAGAAATTACATTCTCAAAACTCTAAGATCATTTGGC
>NC_048428.1:9126913-9152567 GCF_013103735.1 Etheostoma cragini | reverse complement strand
TGGAGGTTTGTCCATGTTGTTTTGAGAATGTAATTTCTGTTTCAAGAAATGAGCCAAACCAATCGAGAAAAACTGTAAAAGCAGCTATACATTACAGTTTTCAAGAGGAAGAGGCTATTTTAAATTATTCCGTGCATTAATTACAGTGATAAACAAAATACATTTGTATAAACAAAGATCAAACTTAATGTGATTTCTCCTTTGATCTCTCCAAAGTGCCTTTAGCCCTTAGGGCAAAACGCAACAATTTGCAAATTAAAGAGTGTTATCCTCCTCCAGCTCCGACAGTTACTATTATTGAAGGACTAAACAACAATTTAACAGTATTCAGTTAAAACGGAATTGACTGTACAACAATGTGAATGCAATCCTTGTAAATGCATTTATAATGTGTTTTTTATTAGAAATGTCTGTGAGGTTCCAATAAAATATGTTGAATACAACATATTGAAATATAATGATGACAAATGTCATCAGCTTATTTAAATGACCGTTTCAGTTTACTACATAAACAAAGCAAATGTTGATTGTATTCATTTTTTTCTTAGTAAAATGACCTGATCACTTTTCATGAAATCGTGTCAGGGAGTTACTTAATTTGCATATGGACCCAAACAAGATTTATCCTCCAGAAAGGTGTGTGTTATGAAATTAATGTAAGAAAATGAAAGAAAACACATGTGAGACACTCACCAGTCTCATACTCTGTAGTATGTGGAACTCAGAAAAACTGATTGGTACCCAGTCAAAATGAAAATGGTTTTTAAATAAGTTACAATTAGATAAGCATTAATCTCAGTGGTATAAATGAATGTCTTGCTGTAGGGCTTGTTGAATGTAAAAACAGATTTACCAAAACTCCTCTTACCAGATTGGTCTGGAAGTAGTCCTTCTCCATTTTAATTGCTCTGTCATTTAGAGTTGAAATAAGCCCCCCCACCCACTCTGCCCCTTGATTTTGCCTTTGAAATTAAATATTGTATACAAATACATGCTGTTCATGGGCATGAGCACAGTTCATCATTGAAATCTGCATAAAATGATGCTTAAAAAGCTCCATACGCTTTGAGCAACAGAGCTCTTTTATTTGGTGCATTCTTATGTAAACATATCCATAACAAAAATAACTACTTATGCCTTTAACTTCAGCTTTCTTATTGTTCCGCTCGTCCGCAGAAATGAGAGAAATGTGGGACTCCAGAGTTTTTTCCCCTCTTAATTTCAAAGGAACCCATGCTTTCACAAATTCCTCCTTTTTTCTTTCCGTTCAATGTAGACCACCTACAAGTCAAAATAGTGTTGACTTGGATAGACAGATAGATAGATAGATAGATAGATAGATAGATAGATAGATAGATAGATAGACAGATAGATAGGTAGATAGATAGATAGATAGATAGACAGATAGATAGATAGATAGATAGATAGATAGATAGATAGATAGATAGATAGATAGATAGATAGATAGATAGATAGAGAGATAGAGAGATAGATAGAGAGATAGATAGATAGATAGATAGAAAGATAGATAGATAGATAGATAGATAGATAGATAGATAGGTAGACAGATAGATAGAGAGATAGATAGATGCATAGGTGGATGGATGGATGGATTAATGGATAGATAGATATATATATATATATATATATATATATAGATAGATAGATAGATAGATAGATAGATAGATAGATAGATAGATAGATAGATGGATAGATAGATAGATAGATAGATAGATAGATAGATAGATGGATAGATAGATAGATAGATAGATAAATAGATGGATGGATGGATGGATGGATGGATGGATAGATTTGTTTGCTTTACTCTTGGATTTTATTTTGAAAATTCTCCAAGCTTCACAAAATATAAGGGGCCGGACATAGTGTCATTTAAAGAGAACTGTGTTTCTCTCCTTTGAGATTGTTTTAGGTTGAGTTCACGTGAATGTAAGTAAAGGGAAGTGTGCCTGGATGTCCACACTCCATTTCCTCACCGAGACTGTCTACTCTCATGCAGCCTGTGTACAAAACGCAACACCTTCCAGGAGAGAGGGTTGATGCCCATTCATTTTCAAAACAAGCAAGGAGGAAGTATTTTAATGTGACCTTCATTACACATTCGTGTCAACTTTTCTTATCTATTTATGATTAAATTCCTTTCCACTCCTGTTGTTCAATTAGTGCTTGACCCCTTTAGCGGCGATGTAAATTAAATGACATTTTAGTGTCGTCCCATATTTAAAATACTGCGTTAGTTGCGGATCATAAATGATGATCTTCATTCTGCAGCTAATTTATTCATTTAACAATTTCCCTCCAGAAGTTACAGCAGAAGGCTCTGCAGCAACCTAAGCAGAAGAAATCCAAGTCGGCTGAATTTCTGATGGGTGAGTCCTGCTTGATGAGTTATTGCTCATAATTTGTGTAAGGATTAATTAACTAATTACAGACAAATTGCTTTGGGCTAAATTTTGCTCTTGCTTGTCAGGGCGCAATTTGTAATTATTTTAATCATTTCTTCTTCCTCTCTTTTTTTTCCTCCTCCTTTGCAAGATCCTGATTTAATTTTAACCTAATTGTGTTTTAGTGTCATTCGTGGAGGATGCGCTTCACCATTTTGGGGCAGCGAAATCACCAATAGAAACCTTCGATTGCCCCCAAAAAGTGCTTTGTTGTTGTAGGAAACACGTTCACCTAGCTTGTTGCGTTGCTCCGTCAGGTCCCTGCTTGTATTTTCATTTTATGTTTCTACTCATTATGTCAGGGAGAGAGGAGCGAGCCGCTGTGCTGGGCATAGAAAACCCAGCATTCGACGGAGGAGGAAGCACCGAGCTCTCTGTTCCTGCTTTTCAGCCGGGGAGAGAAATTCGAGGTGACAGGCCAGATAGCACCCTTGCAGCTCACCAAAAAAAAATGGAGCTGCAAGCCCCTGCCAAAGAAAGAGGTGAAGCTTCATTCTTCATTAGCCTCAAATTTGTTGACAGTAGATGTGTTCCTGATCTAACCTTTCTTTCACTCCCCCCTCTCTTTCTCTCTCACTCACCTCTTTCTCTCTCTCTGTTCGGGGGGCCTTGGGTCCCTGCATTCCAAAGCAAGCGTGTCCTAACAAGCAACCCTCGCATAACTTCTTCCTCCACTGGAGAACGCTACAGTAGTGGGTGTTCTATCTCTATCTAGAAGTACCCTCGCTACAATCAGCCTTGACTCCTACTCTCGGCTACATGCCTTGTGGTGGGCTGGAGTCATAGGAGAGTGCATTTACATACGCTACTACGCTACCAAGCCGATCCGCTGTCTGTGTGGTGTACTCACAACGCCCCCGGAACAAGGCTTAAGGCCAATCAGGCATACGAATATGCCCCCTTATAATTCACTATGTCAGGGAGAACTCTTGAGGAATGGGATGGCAAATTAGGATGCGTTCAAGGTTGCGAGTGTGCCAGTTTTCTCAGGGATGAGTCACATGTTAAGATTCTTGATTTAATGTTGTTTATTTTGCTTTTTGCTGTGCATGGCAAGTAATTATTATCAATTATTGTCATGTTGTTTTATGAACAAGAGGTAGGATTAACCCCCCCCACACACACACACACACACACACACACACACACACACACACACTGCCAGCAGACTGGCCAGAACTTAATAAGACTTTCTCACTAGCTGAAGATAATGGCTTTAGGAAAACAATCATCCATTCCAGAAGTAATCATATTTGCTCTTGTTTTGTTTTTCACCCTTCTATCACATTTATTTGGGGTTGAAAACAGTGTAGTGTAAATGCATGGACAAATAGGCTGTCTCTTTTTCTCTTGATCATGTCTGAAATCCAAGACACATGGTGATACGTACTGTGCATTTGTATCCACATTTTATGGACACCTTGAGTTTCTGCTTACCAGATTTGAATAGAAAATTCAGTATATGCAGAAATAAAACAACGTTTTATGCTTGGCTTAAGTGGAAATTAGCATTGCAGTGAATTTGAACCCCTCACCTTTAAATGACTGAAAACACATCATTACGTAGTCTTAGATTTAATCATATGTTGGTGATAGATGATGATTTTAGCTACTTTTGCCTATATTCTTATCAAAAGATAAAAACGAAATAAATGAAAGAAAACAATAGAGACAAACAACATTATGATGTCCCATTGGTTTACACTCTAATGGTCTCTCCATACGTTCCACCACAACAATCTAATTTAAGGGAGGAACACTGTTCATCAAATTACAGTAAGAAAACACAACCCTCCTTAATTCTCAAATACTGGTTTTATTGGCCGTCCACTGTCTCTGTGTGTATCAATAGTGACGTCTTTTATGAGCATGCAGTATATTGATATGCCGATGATTAGAGATAAGATAAGACAGATTTTCACTCTTCTTTTTTCTTCTTTTACTTGGAAATGTAAATTAGGCCACTTGTCATAATCTTAAAGGGTACGTAATGAACTTAACCATGTTGCATTTTATTGATATTAAAACTCAGGAATTGTGGTACAATTCATATACACAGTCACTATGTGAATAGTTTCAAGTATTAATAGGGCTGGGTCAAGGCCACGTACACCGTCTTGTTACACGTTTTACATGGATGTCTCAAAGGGCATTATATATATATATATATATATATATATATATATATATATATATATATATATATATATATATATATATATATATATATATATATATATATATATATATATATATATATATATATATATATATCACACTTCATGTGTTTCGCAGGTTTATGATTTCATTTCTTTGTGGTAATTGCACTGAATATAGGATTTACATAAACAGGGTGTACATCACAGAGCAAAACAAGAGTTTTTCATTGAGGAGTGTAAATATGCATATTGGAAGATCACAAAGGCACATTGTTCTATGTGTGTGTGAGACTTCTATTTGGCCTTTACCAAACTCTTTCATTATCTTTCAATCTCTGTTAGCAGTCACTCTGGCTGGCAAGAAGAGCTAGTTATTGATAATGTGCATAGAAGAACAGAGAAATTGAAATTTTCATTAGAGAGATGAACTGGAGGACAGCCAGACTACTTAGGTAAATCACAGATATGACTCAAAAAGGCGATCCACGAAGCTACCGCCATTATGCAAATTTGTGTTTGAAAAAAGGCTTTCATAACCTCAGAGCTATTTGTGGAGAAATTGTTCAAACTCTTTGTTAACGATTTAGAGGGATTTACCATGTGAATTTCACAGTCAATTTATGGCGCTGTTGAGGAGTCACACGGCTGCTCCTTGTTTAATAACTTTCACCGTCTGACTGTTTCACTTCGAGTAAGAGTGTGAAAACCTCATGCAATATATCTCACATGAGCACGAATGAATCCCAGTGAGCTTTTCGGATAGTTGCCTAGTGGGCCAGTATGAGGTGCTTCTATGCAAACACACTTACTCACAAATTCATGCGTCCAAGCGCCGACACCCACAGAATTCTATAAAGGCGATCCTTGTGTGGAATATACAACATGATTTAATGCACCATACATTTTTTTGCCCCACAACCTGAAAAATACAAGTAAAGCAATTTAGATTGGAGTGAAATATTCAAGGCCTGTAATGAGAATGATTTGGGGTTAAAAAAGCTGCTTGGTGGGTTGTCCCCTTAATAGACAGAGCCCCGGAGCCATTGGATTCCCATAAACTCTGTAGAGCAGACTTGATACCCATAGGTCAGTGATTGCTAATAAGAAGTCAGTGAGACATGGGCTCCGGTTATTTTCCTTTAGATCAGCTCCTCCAAAACCTGGTCCTCTAGGCCGCTGACCTTGGAGTATTTAGAAGGTATTGTCTTTTAAATTCCTGTTACTTTTGAGCTTGCAGACGTTCTCATTAGTTCCTTTTGAACACGGCAAACATATGGCAGTTGTATTTAAGAGATTGCCTGCCGTGACCTTTTGCGGCATGCTAATTAGGCCCCAGAGCAGCGCAGGTCTCTCTCCCACTTTCTGCCTCTGTACTCATGTCTCATCTTGGCTCTGCCTTATCTGGTAGCAGTGGCTGCCCCTGCCCTTCAACAGTGTGGGTTTCAAAATTAACATTTCGCTTCATGTGCTTCTAATAACCACTAACCTGAACCTGTACAACTCCCCCATTTCTTTCCCCACTACCCACCCCATCGCCTACTCCCCACCCCTCTTTCTCTCGTTCTCTTGCCGCTCGCACTTTCTACAGGAAATAAACGTGCCCAAAATTACTTTGACCCGTTGTCAGCAGAGCAGACAGACCCAAGGCATTGCGGGATGACTGGGGTCAGCGCTGAAGATGAGCTAGAATTAAGTATGCCATTCTCTGTCATAATAGTTCTCCTTGGTTCATTAAAGTGAGGTGAGAGAGATCACTGGTAGCAGGCCGCCATTTGTGACGGCAAGACAGTCTATGTAAATACCCCAAGTGATGGCTTCACAAGATTGGCTCCCCAACTTGCTGTCATTGACGAAGGTTGCATATCATTGGTCAGTTTTCATTCCACCGTGGCTTTCTCTTTCCCCTGTCAAATGACACACGCAGAGCCACATCAATAGTTTGCAGCCCCCCTCCTAAAGTAGGCCTATTAAAAGTGAGCTCTTGGGAGCCAAGTAATATGCATGTTATAATGAAACATGGCTATTAATGGAGAAGCCATTTCACCTGTATCTTTTGGATATCACTGCCGTGTAATATCAAAGGATTTGCCAAACCAAATCTCATCACATGATGACAGGCCAGCTAACAGGCATGTTAATGCTCCTATTTCATTACCCCTCTGCATTCACTTGATTTTCACCCCTCTCCAGCCACGGCTGATATCTGTGGTTTGCATGTTAAGATGTGTTTTGGTTGACTTGTCTGATAAGCAGAAAGTAATTTTGACACACACAGATGCATGTAATTTTCCAGCACGTTTGAGGGTGCACTCATTTTATAATTGTTTTCACTTGTAGCAATATTGAATGCTGATGAGAACCAGCTGTATCAAAGAATGGCTGCGTTGCTGGATGAGGATGAATCTTTCATGAATCTACCTGGTATGTATCTCCATATTACTGTGGTCCTGCATCTTGGGAATTAGGAAGCCGCCGATTGGTTGACCCTCATTTAAACAGCAAAGATAAAAAAAAATTAAAAGCCTTAATTGAGAACAACTACTTCAACTTTACGTTGTATTCCTTTACTTTAGCACAATTACTTCACTTTTACATGACATTACTTTAATTTAGAATAATTTAATTTCAAATTTTTGGACATGTGAGATTAAGTAACCCCTGTAATCACTACTCATTTGACATGTCTGTATATAGAAAAAAGAATACCCTTCTTACAGATCAAATCACATAACTGCTGGTTAATGGTGTTAATGTGTTAATTATGTGTCTTTTCTTTTTCATAATGATGTATTGATAAAACCATCATGTTTTAACTTTATGCAACCAAAGTTACAATTTAAAACAGCAACCACAGCCACCGACAGTGGTGCCACTGACTACTACAGTGAAGGTAGAGTATCTTTAAGAAAATAAAGAAGAAAGTGAAATCATAAACAACCAAGACAGAAAACACCACGCTACATTGTCCAGTAACAGGGAAGGCAGCGCTTACATAGAACAAAGAATGAGACTAGGAATGGACCTTCACTTGTAGTCAGTGCTTTCCAAGCACAGCCATTGTCTCACAGTAGGCATGCCTTTTCTCATTAGCTCAGTTTTATTTAAATATGTAGCCAACCAGGCAACATTGAGGTGGTTTAAGCTTAGCATTGTTCTGGGTGAAGACAGTCGCACCAGATCCTGTTGACATGACGCACATCTTCCTTGTAATTCCGGCGCACAAGTGATGGGTTTAGGCCCGCTTCAACACGGTAGAATTTAGCCGGCTTGTATTATTTGCCATTGTCTTGGATTTAGCTGTACCACTGAGATTAGCAGCCCCATCCATTGTCTTGGAATGTTCATGAAATCCCACAGAAAAAGTAAAGAGGATCTTGGATTAACAGTTCCTCCATGCAATAGGCTGAGAGACTGGGAAGGAAAGAGAGAGAGAGGAAGAGAGAGAGCTCTTACTTATATACTGTTGGAGTCCAACTGTGGTGACTGCCAGTAAGCACTTCACCGAGCTACAATAGACTTGAAGACAATCACCTTATGCTGTTGTATAGATGCCTCCCACCGGTGTAGGCCGCATGTCTTCTTTGCAGCTGCAGAACCAGGCTCAGTGTATGTCAGTACTGATCCTGACATTTTGTGACTGCTTTTCAGGCTTTTTGTCTTAGCTTTCACAGCCTGCCACAAAGCACCATGCCCATTTCACAAGAAAGAGCATGAATACAACAAAGTATTAATGAAATGGACAGTGGCCAGTGCTATAGACATTTTCCTAGAAATAAAGAGAATCCTTGGGAAATCCCTTCTGTCTGTCTAAGATCTTCACTCCTTTCTATTTATCTCAATAAATTCTATTGCTTTGGCATTGAGATGAAAGAACACAGAATTGGTATTCTATTCATTCTAGTTCTCTGTAAGGCGTTAGGCATTGATATCAGCTTCTATGTGAAAAGCATTAGGTGGTGATAACAGCTTTGGCTGAAGCATGCATAGTGTGGACTGCACACGTTGAATACACACATGCACAAAAACATACCTCTTTGCTTTCTACCAACAAGGCGGTGTTGGCAGGTTAGCTACTGTAGATGATGTTTTCATACTTAATTATAGCTTACTAACTAAAATTGGTTCATGTATGGTGTAGAAGAAAACTTAGTGTCAATGGATGGGCTTGTTATTCAAACTTTATTTAGGGTAAAGCTGCCGCCACTCATTTACAGTAATATGCAAAAATATACTACAACCTTCCTTGATTCCTCACATTGAAAAAAATTGGATATGTCTACTCAGTTCTAAAGCATCAGTTCAACCTTATGTACCCTGTTCTACTTCTGCTCCTAAGTTTCAAACAAAAAACAAGAAAAACTCATGTTTATTTAGTTGTAAAATTCCAGTCATGCATTTCCCCATGATTTTGAACTGAAGACCACAGATTTTGCAAGAATAAACAACAGATTTTGCTAGAGTAAACAACTGCGAGCATATTAGCTAAAAAGCAAAGCAACTAATGTGGTCATGTTAAATGCCCATGTAGAATTACAGTCATGTCTCAGTGTGTATGTCATGATCAGAATCTGAGGAATAAAATAAAAAAATAAAATCTTTGTTGGCATGTATGATCACAGTGTATTCGTGTGAGTTACTGTTTTAGAGTACATCATTGTCCACCTGCATAAATGTCCTGTACATGTGTACTCTAGTCTGTTTCTGAACGTGGTTAGTATGCACATCCATCAGTTTGTGTATGCGTGTTTTTGTCTGTGTGTGTGCTTGTGCGTGTGCTTGACCACTGATGCGTGTCTCTCCAGGTACGCTGCCAGCCTCCAGGGATGAGGAGGTGTTGGAGGTGAAGGCGGGTGATCCGGTGCTTCAGCGGCGACTGCTTCTCCGCGGTGGTGGTGGTGCCTCGGGCTCCAGACCCTCCCTGGCCCATACCATTGCCAAAACCCAGGCTGTGGCTAGTGCTGGGCCGGGAGCAGAGGCTGGACTTGAAGCTGGGAGGATGGTAATGGGCAGAAAGAGCACTGTAAAAAGTAATGCTATGCTTTTATTTGTTCAGTTTATTTATTTATTTGATTAGGACAATGCACATTATTCAACATTTCTGTAAATGCGCCAGTGTTAGCCAATCTGCTATTTTTTAACTGTATTCCAACCTAGCATGCATGTCTGTATGTTTTGTATTTAATTTCTAATTCAGTGAGGCATTATGTTAGTATATTATCATTATTATTATTATGACAATATTAAGTATTTTATGGTGGATATAAAAATGTATGTACTGCATAAAGTCAATCATTACAGCTGGCTAGGAATCATTCCAGGAAGTTGTAATTTATACATTTTAGTTCAATTCTTTGTCTCTGGATATTTGTCCCATGGCCTTTATTGGTGGAGTGACATGATAGGACACATGACATAATATTCAAAGCATTGTGCATAATGCCGTAGTGACACATGGCATAATATTCAAAGAATTATGTATAGTGCCACAGTGACATTTTATTTGGGATGAATATCAATGCTTGTGATGTCACTGTATTACTTCTTGCAGTGAGGAGAGCTGAGGAGGTGATCCCCCACTACGCCCAGCAGCTGAGGGAGCGTGTGCGGCCTGACATGATCACGCTTGGCAGCCTTTCACTGCAGCAGGTCAGGGCTACAAAGAGGAATATCTGTGTCATCAGCCCATATTCACCAGCACATCAGCCATGTCCATTATGCTGTGTATCAGTGGCTTTAGCTAATGGACATAGAGTGTGTGCATGTGAGCGTGTGCATTTGTCCAAGTGTCTGTGTGTGCGCGTGATTGTGTGTATGTGTGTGTGTGTTACATTCTCGGCTTACTAATTTTCTTTCTCTTTCCATCCATGTTTGCTTCACTTTTATGTCCCCGACCTTTTTTTTCCCCACTGTTACCTTTTATAAAAGTTCTACACTTTTTATTGTCAGTGCAGATGGTCTGAATCTCAGCTGAATGCACTCATGTGAAATTGCTTTTTGTAGAACATGCATTCAAGGTTAGATAACTCATTCATCCTCAGCAAAGAGTGAGTGCATATATTTCAACTGTGTAATCTATGCTACATGTGATATCCAATTAACACACACACAATTAACTTATTTGTGGAGACAAATTGTGTTTTTGTCTTTGAACTTTGTTGTGCTTTATTATGCATATTTGTTTCTGACAGAAGCCACATTTCTTTGGTTCTGTACCCTTTTACGGTCTTTTCAAGAAAAAATAGAGCGTGACTACTTTTTATTTTCCAACTGGGGAGTAGAGATATTGTGAACCAGCATTAAGATCTGAAGCTCCTTTCAAAGCGTTTGTACTCCATCAGAAAGAAAAGAAATGGTACAGATATAACAACATGGGTTTCCATTGTTTTGGCAAATCTAGATTGCAACAAAATCCAAACATTAACGCATATGTAAAAACTTCTAATGTATTTTTAGTTATAATCTCACTTGAAAAGAGTGTAGGAGTATCACATTATGTAAATAGAAAGTAAATGTAATTGGGGAAAAAAATGGTTAAACAATGTCTCACCATCACTTGGAAACCACAGCAACAGTTGACTCATCCTCTCTTACTGGATAATCAGTGGCATCTACTGTGTACTGTATCAGTATTGGGATCAGTGTTATCTTATTCTGCCATAATATGTGTGTGCTTCCCTACTGTTTCCACACCCACCTTCCATTGAAAGCACATTATCCTCCAGAGATTTCACATCTATTTTAAAAATAATAGTCTTTTTCTTCTTTCTCTATTCTGCCGTACAAAGCTTCTACAGGGCGAGACGCTGTCACTTAGCAGTGTCAATGCGTCTGAATGGGGAGTGTGAATGTGCTGACTGAATGTAAAACCGGCAGAAATACTCATCAAACGCTACATGTCTTTAGGGCCTGGCTCAGTATCGATTGCCTCCAGATTGCATTACAGTTGCTCCCTGTGCTTAATTCTGCCATTATGGTGCACTGCACTGTTTCATAAAGCTGCATCCAAAGAAAGCGTGCATGTGTGTTTACACGTATTTTCAGAAAGCAGCTCAGAAGGGACAACGGAAGAAGAGTGAGTGGGCAAAGAGAAAGGAGAGACTGATGGCTCCCTTCGCTGGGAATCTTCAGGTAAAGGCCCATGTACTGCTGTGTGAAGTATGTGTTGCTTTTGTAGTTTTTGAAGGTATAACATCCCACATGGGCATCAACATGGGGACTGTACGCTGTTCATGGATCATTTCACAAGCTCGACATATTCCTCCAATCGTACTCTTTCTTAATGCATTTGTCCATAACATAAACCAGCTAAATTCCATTGCTTAAGCGTTCGTCTTTAAAAAGTAATATTTCATTACAGTCAGTCACAGACATTAATAATATGTTACATCATAATTTAGAGTGATGTGGTTTAAATGAAACTGCCAATTAACTGATAATGGTAATTAACACATTAACAGTGTTTGTTAACATATCCACTTTAATATTTCAAAAGGAGCCTCATTCACAAAGCAACTGTGACGAGGCAATGAGAGAAGCACCCCAGCCCAGGCTGAACACACTGCTTCAGTAGTAAGTCCAACCCATTTCCTATTTCTCTCCATATGTACAATTGATCTCACACGACTGTAATCAGTAATTGTGTGAAACACATTAATATTCCCACTGACATTCACGACGGCATGCAATTCATATGTCCTCTGCATGGCTTCTCCTGTAGACGGAAACTGCATTGTGGGTAGTATGGCTCGAGGGCACAGAAATCTGTCCATGTCATTGGGTTCGGAGGCGCATCAATTTTGGGTCCATCCGCTGTAGTCCAAGATCACACATCAAATATGGTAGCGAGAGCCCCGCGGGCAATCAGCTTAGCATGTTTAAGTTTTGAGTAATTATGGTCTACCATGCTGGCTGACATGATAAAATCAAGAAACTGCTGTACACATCAGTATCTTCCCTTGTGTTTGGTTGTTTTATGGGTGGGTGGTAGTCGGACACCAGCCCTGTCAGATGAATGTTGCTCTGAGTTTAGCGAAGATGACCTCCTCTCGACAGCCTTGAACCCTGCAAATTCCTTCTGATATCAATGGTGGGTGGCTATTAGACATGGGAGACTTTCTATGCATCACCTAGGGCTACATCTGCCTGAAATTTAATGAGAAATGATTTCACTTTTTCTCTCTTTACGCCTGTAAAAGAAAAAAATAAAGAGGAGAGACGCGGAGCTGACTTGTGGTTTTTGCAACAAATGTGTAATTCATTTGTTTCCACTGTTTCTGATTTAATGGAGGTCGAGTAATTGCATTAGGAAGCACATTGTGCCTTGTTGTGAACTGATGAAAGCACATGTAATGCTGTTGATAGGCAAACAGTGAAGAGGGAGAGAGGGAGAGAAGAGAAAGAAGGACCCAGTGGTTGCCTTTGATGCCAAGCATTTATTTGCTGAATTTTCCTTCCTTTTACAAGCATCTTATCCCCAGTCACAGTCAGGCCAGGGCCCCTGTGATATTGCTTTATTTTGAGGAATTAAGAGAGGTGGCGAGGAGACAGAGCGAAGCAACCGCTTATTACATTACCACTGATAAGATTGAAAGGCAGGGAGAGAGAGAGAGAGAGAGAGAGAGAGAGAGAGAAAGAGAGACCCAGTAGAAAGTGTTGTCTTGTGGTGTTATTAGATTGAGCTGCTGTTGGCTGCAGAGTAGAACAACAGAGTTCAAAATGCAGGTGGCTTTTAACAGGGTTAGCTTCTTGTACTTGTGTGTGTTGAATACGTTTGTATCTGTGTGTTTGTTTGTGCATGCAGTAGCAGAACCACTGAAAGCCCGTCACTAAGAGAGCTCGGGGAAGGCAAAGAGGAAGCAATGGCCAAATACGGCCAGATGACAGAGCTCCCAGAATCCTCCTCTTCAACATCATGGCCCCCCGTGCAGGTAACACATGTCAGCCACTCTTACTGTGAACTGAGAAACACACATTCGTTGGAAAAAGAAAGCACACAAACAGGAAGTGACACACCCCTTAATCTCTGAAAAGGCATCTTTCACAGTAGGAGATATTGATCCAAAAGTGTTAACAAAGGGTTGTTTTCTTCAAAAACAGTCCAATGATGTAATTATGGGAAATCCAGTGATGAATGGGACCTGATGGAGAAATGGGAAATTGTCTTAGGTATTTATTATTTTTTCAAATTCTTTCACTCCTTTCATATGGGTACTGTGTGTACACATGCCCACACAAAGGCAAACTCACATACGGGCACCATACAACGGTACACAAAAGGCTTCCCTATACAGTATGCTAACTATTCAGACACATTATTTTTACACAGTATATAAAGATTTTTGTGTGGATGGTGTCTGTGGTTTTAGGAATCTAAGTAGGAGGGAAAAGGAGTCTTTGGAGATGAAAAAGGGGAACAGAGGGAGAGGGAAGAACAGAGAACCAAGTGGCAAAGAGAGAAGGAAGCTGCAGCTTTAGCAGTAGCATCACCAGCTGTGGGAGGAGTGTGCTGTTGTGTTGCATCTGGGGATGAGGCTGCCATGCCACCGTGCTGGCTTAAAGATGTAATGAATCTTCAGTCGGGGGCTTTCCTTCCAGGGTGACAACTGGCTTTGAGGAAGGTTGTAAATGCAGGGGAGATTGTGGTATAATTCCTCAGACTGGCGTTTGTGCCCCCCAGTCACCATTCGATTATCTCCCAAATTGCTGTGTTTCACTGAGATAAAGATTTTTTATGGCTTGCTGACTTGAAACAACCGGCACAGGCAGAATAGGGGGCAAAAAAGGGAGAGGGAAGAAGAGAGAGAGAGACAGAAAGCAATGGCCAAACCTGCCACGCATAGTAATTTCCTTTGGTAAATGACAAAATCTTTGTTTATATGACATTTCCCTAAAATCACTGCAGCGAGATGAATCTGAAATATAAAATGTCACATTTGGCATGCAAAACTATGAAAATATATTTCTGTGCAAAATTCATGGAGGCATTTAATTTAGAACGTGTTTAATAACTAAGGCAGCCTGCATCCGTAATCCTGCCCGGAGGTCCCAAAAAGATTGTCATATTTATTCTCTCCTTTCTTCACCCCCCTCCTTCATTCCGAAGCCAAAAAATTTTAAGGGTAAATGTTCATTGTTAATTAAGATTTACTAATTAAAATGAAAATAATTAACGAGAAAGCTTAATCTCTGAATATTAGCCCATACTTAGAAAGAAAGGAAGTTTTTGTATGTGGCATTTCCTGTCTCTATTAAGAGTGCATTTTGTGTGATCAGTCAATGTGTGGAAAGCCCTGAAAAGATATTTCAGCGAAAGGACAGCCGCTTGCCAGCAAAACCACGGAGGATCCCTTGCTAGAGCCTTTGATCTCATCTGTAGGAGTGCTGTAATGTTATGGCACTTTAGGCACAACTCAGGCTTGGGGCAAACAAACCACCTCTGATATGGAAAATTGGCTCACTTCACCTTTGCTGTCTTGACTGTCTCTTACAACGCCTGTGCGAGCATGTGGGCCAGATAATAACAATACCTCTTAAACACATACATAGTGCAAATTGGACACTGGTGTGATGTTTGTTGTTTTATTTTTCTTTGCTTTTTTTTTTCTCCTTTCTCATCCTCCTCCTCTTTCTTTCCACTCATGCATGCATACATCTCTTTCCAGTGTGGGGGTTTTGGAGGCCTCCATCACCTCCTCCCAAATGTGAGATGTGTGGGCTAAACCGCTTTGCCACCAATTATACTAATTTCACTTTCTGCCTAAATTGTTTTTGTTGTTTAGGTATGCAAAGATGCTCACAGTGGGGAGATTTTGGGGCATTACCGCGGGGCTCAGCACACACCTTACCTCCACACAGACTGGCAGAGCAATGGGCACGGACAGCCGGTGTTGTGTGTGTGGTGTGTGTCTGTGAAAACGAGAGAGATAGTCTTAGATTGTTTGGGAACAACATTGCACACTGTAAAGTGTAAAACCAACAGTAGATAAAGTGAATAAATATATGTGTGAGCATATGCAGCCCCTAAGTGCTGCTATGTCATCGATTGGAATTGAGGGATTTAATTGCCAGACACTCAAAATTTGCCCTAGGGAGTTGGTCAACAGAGTGTAAATTCAAGTGCATGAAATGAATGGGCTTTAAAAGATGCAACTAAGATAATCAGATAAAAATGAATGCTTGCACTTAAGAAAGGATGAGATGGGGCAGGATAGGATGGGATGGGATAGGATGTGATTGGGCAGTTTTTAACAGGATGGGAAAGGATAGGCTAGGATGGGGAAGGATGGGTTAGGGAGGAATAGAATATTGTGGTATTGGATGGGAAAGGATAAGAGAATGGAAGGATAGGGTGGTATAGAATGTGATGGGGGGCATCGGATATTGTGGGATCGGAAAGGATAGGATGAAAGTGCAGAATAGATTGGGACAGGGTAGGATAAAATGGGATATGGTAGGATTGGGTGGGAAGAGGATAGGGTGGGACAGGTTAGGACTGGACTGGATCAGATCAGATGGTACAGGATAATCTAGGATAGAATGGGATGGGAAAAGAAAGGACATGATGCAAAATAATCATTAAGGATAGACATTGGCTGGTTTGGTTTGATATTTGTTGTACACAACCAACAACAACTTTGGTCTGATGATATCACTAGAATTCAGGTAAAGTCATCAAAGGTAATCAAGCTTAATGTCCGTATATAAGGTAACGGACTTTTGCGCAGTGATCATTGAGATATCTTGTTCTGTGTAATGGGAACACATGGATGGACAAAATGTCGAACCAGCCAACCATCATTGCTAATTCCGTTTAAAATCATACACATTCAGTAATAAAGACCAAGTGGCTCTGTTTAAGCCAGATTGACTTTTCAGTAAGTGCTGTTCAACAGATGCCATGGGGGACAAAAGACTGAATATGTATTCATATTGTTCTCTGATTATGTTTCACAAAAAAACTAAACTGTCACACCAGCTTACCCTATTACTAATTTTAAGCCCTAAAAAGAGGCACATGTCACCAAAACAAACAAGCAAATGAACAACTAGTGGGCTGATGTAGCCTGAAGGTTAGTAGGATGAGCTCGCTACCGAAGGTTGGCGTTCTGAAGCCTTCATCTATATGGGCAGTGTGACCAGGGAAAATATATAGCCTACCCAGCTTCGGTAACAAGGAATGCTGATGTGCCTTTGAGCAAGGCACTTAACCCCTAATTGGTTGACTGGAGATCCTCAGATGAGATCAGGCAGCTGCACTGGGCATGTCTTACGTATCGTCGCTGTCTGGCAGAAACCTTGTATCTCTATATTTTGTCTTTTTTTCCCAAATGAATGCTATTGGTCACCTTTTCCGTCTGTCTGTGGGTTTTACACATACTGAACCAGAATGAGGCAACTTAGTCTGACTTTGTCTGAGGTGAATAGCTCAATAAAACAAAATCAAATTAGCTTTTTTTTAATTTCCGGAAGAACTACGAATTTGGACAGACAAGGTTTTTACCCGACAGCGACGATATACTATTTATATATATATATATATACTTGTTCAGCAGACATACCTGATGCAAATAAAAAAGATGACTCCCACAAAAGTGGTGAATTGTATCATCGAATACAGATTTTTCTGTCATGATATTTCTTTTACTTGACTCCTATAATAAATTGCATGCAACTTGTGTCTTGCTCAATACCTCACAAATATACAATATATTGGCAATTGCAAGTATTATTCACCTACTGAAGGTCTATTCTCAAAGAGTGGAAGTTAAAATTGTTTTTTTAGTGGCCTTAACCTACAAGGAGAAGGGATTAGAGCTGAGATCGGGCACAAACAAATCCAGCCCGGCTGGTATAACTGACGTTCTCAAATGCAGTTCTGAGTTGTTTGAACTACAGACATCTGTTCAGAATTATCTTAATGAATAATACAACAAGGACAAAGCATGTAAACTGTTTGTTTATTCAGAATGGAATGGATCACAAATGGATCCGAATGCAGAAATGTAGAAAAACCTCAGCGGAACAGTGTGCGTAACAGATCAAGACAGCAACATAACCCAAGCCCTTGAACCATGCAGGAGACTCTCTTTTCTCGATCACCTGATTATTACTGTCCTTCTCCACGGTCTGCGTGCCGACGCACTGGCCGACAACAGTGCTACAGACGGGGGAGAGACGATGTTGGCCTAGCACAGTTAACCTCACACTCAAGTCAGTGCAGGACATAGGCTACCCCCAGAGCTACAACCGAAGATGGAGAGGTATAGCTTTCTACCAACCAAATTACGCTAATGTAATGAATTAAAAAAACACAACCGCTTGATCAAGGGCCTGGCCCGAGGATAGCAGCGGAAAATATTGGCCCGGTCACGTCGGGTCAAGTTTGGGCTCAGGCTCTGGCAGAGAACAGCTAAGTATGAATGAGGAGGTGCAGTGACTTAGTAACTTTATTTACATAGCCTCGCAAACAGTAGTTACAAAGTATTTGCAGAGGATGTGGTGCAGGGAGTGATGTAGATTAGATAACATAACCGTTGACAGCATTTTACTAGACAGTACATTTTTAGTAGTCTCACACTGTCAACAAGTTAGTTTGTTTTAAATGTGGGTTGCATAATTATGTTTACAGGTGTTTGACACGGTACACATGGTGAACATGGCTTGATGTAAATTGCAACATCCAACTAACAGACATAATGGCATCAGCTTGACACAGCTCATGAGCAGTAGCACACTGGTTACAGTTACTGGCAAACAAACACTGACTATAATCTATGGTCTTATTGTAATTATAAGGGTTTTCAGTGCTATGCGTCACTGTCAACTACTAATATTATACTTTTACTAGTCAAATGTGTTTGGGGCGTAACATGGATTAAACCAATCAGAGTGTCATCTCCCATTCCAGTTTCATCTCCAATAAAATATTGCAAATCTTATGTTCTGTCATTTCTGTGTATTATAGGTAAACCAGAGCACAACTCCCCAGCCTGTGGAGGTGTGTGTGTGTTGCCTAAGAGCCACCAGAGACAAGCTACCTAGGGGCCTCTACATTGTCAGCGTGGCCCTTCACAGCCGTCTAGGGGGTCCAGCTCTCGCCTTGCGCAATAAGACAGGGCAGCGACAATGGGCGGCGGCCACCGAGCCGATCGAGCATCGGGGACGCTTCTTTGACACTGACCTGCAACTTAACCAGAGCCTGTTCATGGTGAGGAGATGTTGGACACAGTTTGATACTGTAACAATTCAGAAATGTAGTCCACAAGACATCAGAAATACATATCTATTTCATTAAATGTAGATGGATTGCTTGAAAAGTTAAAGTAGCATGCGGACTTATTAGGATTTTAGCCCATTCACTGTATCCTCCAGAGTCCATACACACCCTTTTCATCCCCTTGCGTGTCGTCACTCTATCCGGCGCACCCACCGCTAGCCTAGCTTAGCCCAGATGCTGGAGGTAACCGTTGCCAACTAGCTTACTGCTCAAATAACAAGGTCACATGAGATGCAGCCATCTTCTCACCATACAAAACCTGGGAACTACATACACGCTCAGAAGCATTGCAACTTCTTCCATTTGGGCGGAGTGATTTGCTAGCAGCCCACAAGAAGCCCAGCAGTGAGGAGCAGAGAGTAACAAAGTGCTTTTCAAGTGTTGCGATAATCACTCCGCCCAAGTAGCAGTGCTTTGGCTTCTGAGAATATAGTTTACAGTTTGCACACGGTTGGAAGTTGGCTGTTTCTGATGCAATCTTGTCATTAATACACACTGTGACAATACAAATCACAATGTAAATAGGAACATGTTGGCGTCATTATGTCACTTATTGGGATCAGTAGGCTAGTTGGCACTGGTTACTTCCAGGATCTGCGCTAAGCTAGGCTAGCAGTGGGTGATTCAGAGTTACAGCACGCATGGAGATGAGAAGGGTGTGTATGAACTTATCTAACTCTGGGGGATATGGTGAATAAGCTGCAGTCCCAATAACTCTGCATGTTCCTATAAGATAAATGAATCATAAGACCTAACTTCAGTTTTTTCTTGTTTAAATGTTGGATTGTGGCAAACAATTATGGGATAATTCTTTAAAACCATACATTTAGTTTATGGACTGCATGTTTGGTTTGCACTCCACATTGACATTCACAATTAAGGATGCAGAACAAAAAGAACAGTGGTGACTGTGGCTGTTGTGAAAAATATACAAAAGTCTGAATTTGCAGGAACCAGTGACAAGTTGCGTTCCTCTATTGACACTAATGTGTTTTTATTCAACAAGGGAAGGACAGAATCAGGTTGGGATTTGTAAGGACTGTATTCATTTGACGCTTGAGGAAGCTGCTTTAAATATTTCTTTTCTTTCCAGTGAAATATTTGAATGAACATGAAGCATCTCTTATCCGAAAGCGATTTTGACATTGAGGGAGGCTGAATTAAAACACACTCACTTTCAATGACATGGATGAAGCCTTTGATGTGAAATTCAATGGAAATTTTTGTAAAACACAATCTTAAAAGCAACAAGTCCCCTCAGATAAAAGCAAACAATGAAACAAGCTGTGCTAATATGACAGAACCCACCACAACATGCATGGTTTTAGTTTTTGTGTTTGTCACAGTATTTCCAAATTCTCTTTCTGTTTCCCTTGTTTTCATCAGTTGCAGTGACGATTGAAAGGGTTGGGAGAAGATATGTAGCTGTGAAAGGTGGCATATGGAAATATGCGACACACAGCCTCTAGGTTCTTTTCTGGGATCTCCTTATAAATAAAACAACAACTTTTTAAACATGACATTTAATTAATGCATGTAAATCAAAGCCCAGATCAATTATTCATTTATATAAGGAAGTAATGTTTATTTGAATGAAAATATACAAATTAAGTGAAAAATGTAGTTTCTTTTCTAAATGTCTTTGAACATCTGGAACTTAGTTGAGCTGGAAACAAGAAGGAGTAGAAAAGTTAGGCAGAATTGACTGCAAATAGTTTTAAAAATCTCAACCTCCATTTTCCAATGTATGGTCAAAGACTGAACATCTTTTCACATTTGATCCTTTTGATGAAGCAACACTAAATTAGATTAAATCTATGCACATTTCAAAACCACTTCCCTAAATCTCTTGATATGAGGGAAAACATCCGCAAAAGAAGCTGTACTAATCTCAACAACCTACATACTTGTTTAAGATGGTTGATATTTACCAGTGGATTAGAGATCTCTGTTTACGTTTATTCATTGATGATTTGTGCACTATCCAGATTCAGAAGGGAAACCTTAAAACATAAGCCACCAAATCCAGTGTCCCTCCTGATTCTATAGAGTTTTCTACAGGCCCATAAAGGGCTTCTTCAGTGTTCTGATAGCAACTCTAAAGGCCTTAGCTTGAGTATTTAGCACATGTGGACACTGCCAATGTGCTGGTGGGCGTATTCGCTGAGCTAGAGCATCCTGATAATATTGTCTCCAGCTCCCATCAAACATAAAGGACGGGATAAAAGCTGGCATGAACTGAATGCGGACCTGGGATCTGATTCAGAGGTAAAAAAAAAAGGGTTAAGCATAGCATGGTAAAGTCCTTATGTCACTCTTCCATTCCCTCCTCTCCCTTCCCAAACCCTCAACTGTGCTTTATGGACAAACCTGTTGTTGTTGTTGTTGTTGTTGTTGTTGTTGTTGTCCTCATTGATAGTCCCAGACAAATCTGATCGGCGTTTCCACCACTGTCAGGATAGGCTTGGATGTTTTCTCTCTCTCTCTCCCTCTCTCTCCTCTTGCCCACACTGTGGCGTGCGATTTCAGGAGTGCTTACAGTGCCTTCTAAGAGGAAATGAGGAATTAGTGATGGTAAGAGGAAGCCAGGAGCTTATTTTCCTTTCCTCCCTCTCTCTCCTTCTTATTTTCATTTACCCTTTGCTTTGTGCGTCTGGGTTTAGATTTAGACAGAAACAGTGCAGTTCAGGCGGAGATGTCTTGGAGTTGAGGGCTAGTGGGAGCACAGGAAGAGTCGGGCCCACGGTCGCTACACCGAATGGCAAGATGCATACAATTCCACATTTTAATATTAAAGGGGAACAAAGAAGTACTGAGGAACATAGGATATCTATAATGGTTTAAGCCAGTGGTTCACAAGGTGGGGTTCTGGGATGCCCAAGGGTCCTCTAAGGGTGTTCTTGGGGGTCTCCAGCAAACGGGAAAAATAATATTTTCACTATTGTGTTCACTATAACTCCATCCAACTAACCTCAGGACAGAATGTATGACTATTTTGGTAATTGGTTTCATATCCATTTTGCGGTAAAAAATCAAAATGCAATGCAATAGTCCTGATCAGATGGGGGACCCCGGCAAAAAAAAATCTATCAAATGTGGTTCCATGGTCTACTTTGTGTCAGTTTAGGTGTCTTTCACTAGAAAAAAGGCGATGGCGCCCCTGGTTTAAGCAGCTCCTCCAGCAAACACAGGAAGTGAGAAAACCTCTGAAGCACATCATCCAGTCTCACACACCTCACAGCAACACTTCCCACATACACACGTATGCAAACAAGTGCACGTGTCCACATGCAGCCACTTCACACACATGCGCTCGCACATGCACACAAATTACTATTTATGCAGGTCATACTTCTTACAGTAAATGAATAATATGAAATATGCTCAATATCCATAATCTGTGATATTATGCCATAAATCTGTGTTCTGAGTCAGATACTACTACCCATCATTTCACAGGTGCATACCAAAAGCAGATTATCGGGTCGGTGGTGGTGGGGGGAATGGGGTACACATGATTTATGTGTTAAAACAAGTCTTCTGCGTTTTCCATTACAACTAATAAAGGGATAAAATATTTCCACCTTGTGATGGATGAAGTGGCGCACACCTCCTTGTCAGTTCATTTTTTAAGCAAACCCACCGTTCTCTGGGTAAATAAGAATGTTTGCCATCGACTGATAACCGCTGACACTTCTTGCTTCATGCAAGATACCCTTCATGTCATCGTTTGATTGATGGTGGTCTCACTGCATCGCAAATACCGTAACTGTCAGCTTGTAGACTACAACGGCAAGCTCAACTTCTCCTCCACCCTCCATTTGATGCCGACAGTCTTTATCATTCATGGTTTGGACGGGTAAGAATGGCAGTTAAGAAGCTTGAAAAAAAAAAAAAAAAAACACGGGAATAAGTTAATAGAGGATTCAAGTCTAGGATGTAGATTAAGTAGCTCCCTGAGGGCTCCTGTCCTGTTTGTTATCCTCTGGGTGTCTGTTTGTCTGTTTCTGCTTTCTCCTGTAGCACTGTGCCTGCCGTGACGATGTGTCTGCCCTCTGCGTGTGTGCATACGTTAGTGTGTGTGCCTTCAGGCTTGTCTGTTCAACTGAGTAGAATTATGGGTGACTTTGTGCCTTTCTGTGAGTCTGCAGATCTTACCTGCAACCTGTGAGGTGGTCCCCTCCATGGTCCTGGTATTTCAACTGACCGCACTACCGGGAGATAGCAGCCACGTCCGCGCTGTGCTGGCATGGGGGGCATTTCCTGTTTGTGGGCCGAGCCTCGGTCTTGTCCAGGGCAGGTGCGTTGGACCTCAAGGAGTTTGTAATTTGAACAGTAGATTTAAGTTATTTAGGTCACTAAACTACTATGAGTCCCAGCAAAACTTCAAATGAAGTTCTAATTACATTTTCAAACCTTAAGTTGCCCATCATACAGCTGGTTGAACAGTGACCATTACTGGTTATGTGTTATTTACCCAGGTTCAAAACCCCTCTGCTCAGGGGGGAGCCGAACACACAACTGGACCAGTTTAAAAAGATTGAAGCTGTCATCTCCTCTGATCTAGACCACTGGCTGTGCAACCTGTACTTTCAGGTGTGTGTTCGTGATAAGAAACATGTGCATGCAGGTTCCTTTTAAAGATTTGTCTGTTGTTTCATATTATATTCGTATAATAATTGTGGGCAGCTATGAGTTATAAACTTCATAATTTTAACTCAGGTGGGGAGGTGGGGCAGGATGGTGGATCTTGGTAGAGGGGGGTTGGATTTTTGGCTTGTCTATGATAAAAAGCTTTTCCAAAGAAATTGGAAATTGGCCCCAGAGAGCAAACAGGAACCACATCTTTACCCAGCAAATCAGGAATGCATTTAAGCTGATGCATTGATTAGATTAGTAAACATCTTAATTGAATTAAAAGCCAGAACAAAGCTCTCTGTCTCGGTTTTGTCTCTTTATTTGTCCCTTTCGACTGTGACATGTTGTTTGTATTACTGCATTATCATTACTGCTTTGAATTCCGACGGATGTAAAAAGCTGTGTTTTGGTACATCTTTGGAGACGCACAGCCCAATAGACCGCTGCCATATTAATAATAGTCACACTCATGGTCTTAATTGAATTATTTAATGTCATTATGGCACACTATGACCAATACTAATAGTTAGCTATGTCTGCATGTTGATCACTAACACATGTATAGTAACTACGCTCACATGCTGTTTTCCCAAAAACAATGGTGATGCAATGGAATGATATGAACATAACTGGCGGCATTAACATGAAGAGGCTGTATTAATGTTCACTGAACCCACATGTAGACCTCAAACATACAGACAGTCCCATCTCTTGTTTGTGGTGTTTTAGGTGAAGAGGCTCCCTTCTGGAACATCTGCGGGACCAGAGCGCTGCATTACCCTATCACTACCACCACCCAACCCCTTTGGCATGTCTCAACCTGAGGTCCATCATGACCAACCCCAAGGCCATCTACCACTCCAGCCCCAATCCCAGGCCCAGCTCCGTCCTCATCCCATTCATCCCCGGTCATATCCCCAACAGCAGCCGCGTGCGGGCCCCAGCAGCAGAGCAGGAGAGCCTGCGGTTGTACATTCTCACCGGGGGTCTCCTCTCCACCTGTCAGCTGATTCTGCCTGCTCTTCCTCATCTCTGCCAGGTAGGGGTCCAATGTTAAAACCCCCGACTATGCCACAGTGGGGAGAAAATGTCACCCTAATGTCACAAGCACTGGGATATAGAAGAATGGCAGGCCTCACTTAACAGCAGTTCTCCACTTAGGTGGATGTGCTTGAGGCTAGGGTTGGGTAGAAACAACAAGCAAAAGTGAAAGTACATAAAAGATATTGACTCAGTTAGATTATATGCAAAAATCCAACAGTGTTTGAGCAGCAAGCACAACACTGACAGATTTGGACATGCTCAGATGAAGTGTTGATGGTGTGATAATACAACCACCAATTTAAGTAAGTAAACAAACCCTCTTTGGGTTTATCTAAATTGAAAGACTGCTTCATTTCATATAGATTTTAATCTTTTATGGTTTTACTGAAAATAAACAATGATTCAACATTAGCTGCCACACATACTAGTACTGCTTACCAAGCAGTTAAAACAAGTTTTCGTTAGATGTTCAAACAGTACATTTGAGAAATATTAGCAGTTTTGGAGTCATTCACACAGTGCTGTTTTATCTATCTAGTGTCTAAGCTAAACTGAACAAAGCATTTTGACTTGGCGGACACAAATTGTTGTATTATTGTTATGGGTTTAACACACTGCTGTTGTAATTTGTACTTGTTTAACGTGATAATGCAATAAATTAAGCTATCTTTTCCATTATCCACTGGGATGCTCTTGTTTCACATGTAATCTGATGACTGTCATTTTGTCACACAGACACACAGAACACAGAACAAAATAATTTTAGATAGCATATGAACTATTGCAGCGACTGCTTGGTGGCTCTGGGGTTAGTACTGCATCACAGTAATAAGGGTCTTTCTGTGTGGAGCTAGCATTTACCCCCCGCCTTTGTGCTTTTTTTGTTCGGGTGCTGTGGTTTCCTTTGGTCAGTAAATGTGTAGATTTGTAGTTTTAGATTTAATGTAGATTTGAGACTTACATACCAAGTGATGATTATATGTTTTGGTTCTGTGATGGACTGGTGCTTTGGACTGATGGGATACACTCCAATATATATATATATATATATATATATATATATATATATATATATA